>NC_056599.1:8926111-9083339 GCF_018340385.1 Cyprinus carpio | reverse complement strand
CTTCACATGTTTGAGAAGACTCCTGACCTGAATATATCTACCATGCCAATATTCAGATAGTACAAAAACTACTCCTAGATATTTTATGACATTTATTATTATTTTTTTTTGGTCAGTCTAATCTCTAAAGGCCTTTTGCGATTGTTTAATTGTGAACATCTTTGAGGTTTCATTAAAGGGTGTGGCCATGGCGCCGGGACAAAGTTCGATGTCTCGCCATGGGAATAGAAGTTGTTGTAACTCAGGCATAAGATGTACGATCTTCCCCAACTTCAAATGTTCGAAAAAGTCCGTGGCCTGAAACACATCTGAAGGTCATCTATTCCTCTCTGCTGAACTATAATCCATAGCGCCACCCTGCTGACAACAGAAAATGGCTTGTTTTTACACTAACTTAAACATGCAATGTCCAATCTGCACCAAACTTCACATATTTGATAAGAGTCATGGCCTGAAGATATCTAAAGGCCAATGTTCAGTTATAATCATAGCGCCACCCGTTGGCAATAGGACACAACATGCTTTATACTAACTCAAACATTCCATGTTCAATCTGCACTAAATTTCATATGCTTGATAAAAGTGCTGGACTGAAGAAATCTACATGACAAAAACCCAGTTATAGTCATAGCGCCACCACTGGCAGCAGGAAGATTGGCACATATAAATGACTTTGACATATTTCCTCTTATATTTACCACATTAAACGCATATATCTCGCCAGCCGTTCGCTGTTTTACAAAAGCCACCCGCTGGTGGTGGTGAGCCCGGGTGCGAGGGCCCGTTCATCGCTGCTTGGCAGCTTTAATTATTAGGGCCCGAGCACACGATGAGGTGTGAGGACCCTATTGTATCTCTTCTTTTCACCATCTTCTTATATCTTCTCCAAATGAATATTATTCATTTTCTTATTCTGTCTTCCTCACCTTCTCCCCCAATGAATCGCAATTTTGAGGGCTAACATGCTCGAAAAGTCCTGAAACTTTGCACACGCGTCAGACCTGGTGAAAATTTACGTCTGATATAGGTTTCAGAAGAGGGTGTGGCAAAATGGCTCGACAGCGCCACCTATCCGTAAAAAAAAATCAACAGCCCTCGAGCTGTGTTTCACGTACATGCACGAAAATTGGCACACATATGTAAAGCATCAGTACCTACAAAAAAGACTCTTGGAACAATATCCGAAACCCAACAGGAAGTCGGTTATTTTTAATTTTATGAGCAAATTTTGCATCATTTTTGTCATTTGCATGCCTTGTATTTTAACGAACTCCTCCTAGAGATTTATTCAGATCAACACCAAATTTGGTATGCCTAATCTAAAGGCCTTTGCGATGTTAAATTGCGAAGATCTTGAGTTTTCGTTGAAGGGCGTGTCTGTGGCGGCCTGACGAATTTCGATGATTCGCCATGAAAATTGAAGTTGCTATAACTCAGACATACAATGTCCAATCTGCCACAAACTTCACATGTTTGATAAGACTCCTGACCTGAACAGATTGATATGCCCATATTCAGTTATAGTCATAGCGCCACCTACTGGCAACAGGAAGTGACATATTTTACACTGTAACAAACTACCCCGAGAAAATTTTTATGACATAATTTTTTTTTTTCAGTCACTCTATTCTAAAGGCCTGTCCGATGTTAAATTGTGAAGATCTTGAGTTTTCGTTAAAGGGCGTGTCCATTACACCGTCACAAAGTTCGATGTCTCGCCATGGGAATAAAAGTTATTGTAACTCAGGCATAAAATGTCCGATCTTGCCCAAACTTCACATGTTTGATAAGAGACCTGGCCTGAACACATCTGAAGGCCAATATTCCATCGGGTGTGGCAAAATGCCTCGATAGCGCCACCTATACATATTCAACGGAGTGCGCCTCGAGCTACGTTTCACGTACATGTACAAAAATCGGTACACACATGTAACACACCAATACCTACAAAAAAGTCTCTTGGTATGAAATTCGAATCCCAACAGGAAGTCAGTTATTTTGAATATTTCTCTGCAAAATTTGTGTCGTTTTTGCCATTTTCAGGGGTTGTACTTTAACGAACTCCTCCTAGAGATTTATTCAGATCAACACCAAACTTTGTCAGTGTAATCTAAAGGCCTTTGCGATGTTAAATTGCGACGATCTTGAGGTTTCGTTTAAAGGGCGTGTCTGTGGCGGCCTTACAAATTTCGATGTTTCGCCATGAGAAAGGAAGTTGCTATAACTCAGACATACAATGTCCCAATCTGCCCCAAACTTCAAATGTTTGAGAAGACTCCTGACCTGAATATATCTACATGCCAATATTCAGATATCGCTATAGCGCCACCTGCTGGCAACAGGAAGTGACATGTTTTACGCCGTAACCAAACTACTCCTAGAAATTTTATGACATTTTATAATTTTTTTAAGGTCAGTCTAATCTAAAGGCCTTTGGGATGTTAAATTGTGAACATCTTGAGGTTTCATTAAAGGGTGTGGCCATGGCGCCGTGACAAAGTTCGATATCTCGCCATGGGAATAGAAGTTGTTGTAACTAAGGCATAAGATGTCCGATCTTCCCCAAACTTCACATTTTCGAAAAGAGTCTTGGCCTGAACACATCTGAAGGTCATTATTCCACTATAATCATAGCGCCACCTGCTGACAACAGAAAATGGCTTGTTTTACACTAACTTAAACATGCAATGTCCAATCTGCACCAAACTTCAAATATTTGATAAGAGTCATGGCCTGAAGATATCTAAAGGCCAATGTTCAGTTATAATCATAGCGCCACCTGTTGGCAATAGGACACAACATGCTTTATACTAACTCAAACATTCCATGTTCAATCTGCACTAAATTTCATATGCTTGATAAAAGTGCTGGACTGAAGAAATCTACATGACAAAATCCAGTTATAGTCATAGCGCCACCAGCTGGCAGCAGGAAGATTGGCACATATAAATGACTTTGACATATTCCTCTTATATTTACCACATTAAAAGCATATATCTCGCCGTTCGCTGTTTTACAAAAGCCACCCGGTGGTGGTGAGCCCGGGTGCGAGGGCCCGATCATCGCTGCTTGCAGCTTGCGAATTATTATTATTATTATTATTCTTCTTCTTCTTCTTCCAAAATGAATCGCATTTTTGAGGGCCTAAACATGCTCGAAAAGTCCTGAAACTTTGCACACGCGTCAGACCTGGTGAAAATTTACGTCTGATATAGGTTTCAGAAGAGGGTGTGGCAAAATGGCTCGACAGCGCCACCTATCGTAAAAAAAATCAACAGCCCTCGAGCTGTGTTTCACATACATGCACGAAAATTGGCACACATATGTAAAGCATCAGTACCTACAAAAAAGACTCTTGGAGCAATATCCGAAACCCAACAGGAAGTCGGTTATTTTTAATTTTATGAGCAAATTTTGCATAATTTTTGTCATTTGCATGCCTTGTATTTTAACGAACTCCTCCTAGAGATTTATTCAGATCAACACCAAATTTGGTATGCCTAATCTAAAGGCCTTTGCGATGTTAAATTGCGAAGATCTTGAGTTTTCGTTGAAGGGTGTGTCCGTGGCGGCCTGACGAATTTCGATGATTCGCCATTAAAAATGAAGTTGCTATAACTCAGACATACAATGTCCAATCTGCCACAGAACTTCACATGTTTGATAAGACTCCTGACCTGAACAGATTGACATGCCCATATTCAGTTATAGTCATAGCGCCACCTACTGGCAACAGGAAGTGACATATTTTACGCTGTAACAAAAACTACCCCGAGAAATTTTACGACATCAATTTTTTTTTTTCAGTCACTCTATTCTAAAGGCCTGTGCAATGTTAAATTGTGAAGATCTTGAGTTTTCGTTAAAAGGGCGTTTCCATGGCGCCGTCACAAAGTTCGATGTCTCGCCATGGGAATAAAAGTTATTGTAACTCAGGCATAAAATGTCCGATCTTGCCCAAACTTCACATGTTTGATAAGAGTCCTGGCCTGAACACATCTGAAGGCCAATATTCCATTGGTGTGGCAAAATGCCTCGATAGCGCCACCTATACATTTTCAACGAAGTGCGCCTCGAGCTACGTTTCACGTACATGTACAAAAATCGGTACACACATGTAACACACCAATACCTACAAAAAAGTCTCTTGGTACGAAATTCGAATCCCAACAGGAAGTCAGTTATTTTTGAATTTTCTCTGCAAAATTTGTGTCGTTTTTGCCATTTTCATGGGTTGTACTTTAACGAACTCCTCCTAGAGATTTATTCAGATCAACACCAAACTTTGTCAGTGTAATCTAAAGGCCTTTGCGATGTTAAATTGCGAAGATCTTGAGGTTTCGTTTAAGGGCGTGTCTGTGGCGGCCTTACAAATTTCGATGTTTCGCCATGAGAAAGGAAGTTGCTATAACTCAGACATACAATGTCCAATCTGCCCCAAACTTCACATGTTTGAGAAGACTCCTGACCTGAATAAATCTACATGCCAATATTCAGATATCGCTATAGCGCCACCTGCTGGCAACAGGAAGTGACATGTTTTTCGCCGTAACAAACTACTCCTAGAAATTTTATGACATTTTATAATTTTTTTTGGGTCAGTCTAATCTAAAGGCCTTTGCGATGTTAAATTGTGAACATCTTGAGGTTTCATTAAAGGGTGTGGCCATGGCGCCGTGACAAAGTTCGATGTCTCGCCATGGGAATAGAAGTTGTTGTAACTCAGGTTTAAGATGTCCGATCTTCCCCCAAACTTCACATGTTCGAAAAGAGTCTTGGCCTGAACACATCTGAAGGTCATTATTCCACTATAATCATAGCGCCACCTGCTGACAACAGAAAATGGCTTGTTTTACACTAACTTAAACATGCAATGTCCAATCTGCACCAAACTTCAAATATTTGATAAGAGTCATGGCCTGAAGATATCTAAAGGCCAATGTTCAGTTATAATCATAGCGCCACCTGTTGGCAATAGGACACAAACATGCTTTATATTAACTCAAACATTCCATGTTCAATCTGCACTAAATTTCATATGCTTGATAAAAGTGCTGGACTGAAGAAATCTACATGACAAAATCCAGTTATAGTCATAGCGCCACCAGCTGGCAGCAGGAAGATTGGCACATATAAATGACTTTGACATATTCCTCTTATATTTACCACATTAAACGCATATTTCTCGCCGTTCGCTGTTTTACAAAAGCCACCCGGTGGTGGTGAGCCCGGGTGCGAGGGCCCGTTCATCGCTGCTTGCAGCTTTAATTATTATTATTTCTTCTTCTTCTTCTTCTTCTTCTTCTTCTCCAAAATGAATCGCATTTTTGAGGGCCTAAACATGCTCGAAAAGTCCTGAAACTTTGCACACGCGTCAGACCTGGTGAAAATTTACGTCTGATATAGGTTTCAGAAGAGGGTGTGGCAAAATGGCTCGACAGCGCCACCTATCGTAAAAAAATCAACAGCCCTCGAGCTGTGTTTCACGTACATGCACGAAAATTGGCACACATATGTAAAGCATCAGTACCTACAAAAAAAGACTCTTGGAGCAATATCCGAAACCCAACAGGAAGTCGGTTATTTTTAATTTTATGAGCAAATTTTGCATCATTTTTGTCATATGCATGCCTTGTATTTTAACGAACTCCTCCTAGAGATTTTTTCAGATCAACACCAAATTTGGTATGCCTAATCTAAAGGCCTTTGCGATGTTAAATTGCGAAGATCTTGAGTTTTCGTTGAAGGGCGTGTCCATGCCGGCCTGACGAATTTCGATGATTCGCCATGAAAAATGAAGTTGCTATAACTCAGACATACAATGTCCAATCTGCCACAAACTTCACATGTTTGATAAGACTCCTGACCTGAACAGATTGATATGCCCATATTCAGTTATAGTCATACCGCCACCTACTGGCAACAGGAAGTGACATATTTTACACTGTAACAAACTACCCCGAGAAATTTTATGACATAATTTTTTTTTTTTCAGTCACTCTATTCTAAAGGCCTGTGCGATGTTAAATTGTGAAGATCTTGAGTTTTCGTTAAAGGGTGTGTCCATGGTGCCGTCACAAAGTTCGATGTCTCGCCATGGGAATAAAAGTTATTGTAACTCAGGCATAAAATGTCCGATCTTGCCCAAAATTCCACATGTTCGATAAGAGTCATGGCCTGAACACATCTGAAGGCCAACATTCCATCGGGTGTGGCAAAATGCCTCGATAGCGCCACCTATACATTTTCAACGGAGTGCGCCTCGAGCTACGTTTCACGTACATGTACAAAAATCGGTACACACATGTAACACACCAATACCTACAAAAAAGTCTCTTGGTACGAAATTCGAATCCCAACAGGAAGTCAGTTATTTTGAATTTTCTCTGCAAAATTTGTGTCGTTTTTGCCATTTTCAGGGGTTGTACTTTAACGAACTCCTCCTAGAGATTTATTCAGATCAACACCAAACTTTGTCTGTGTAATCTAAAGGCCTTTGCGATGTTAAATTGCGAAGATCTTGAGTTTTCGTTTAAGGGCGTGTCTGTGGCGGCCTTACAAATTTCGATGTTTCGCCATGAGAAAGGAAGTTGCTATAACTCAGACATACAATGTCCAATCTGCCCCAAACTTCACATGTTTGAGAAAACTCCTGACCTGAATATATCTACATGCCAATATTCAGATATCGCTATAGCGCCACCTGCTGGCAACAAGAAGTGACATGTTTTACGCCGTAACAAACTACTCCTAGATTTTTTATGACATTTTATAATTTTTTTTGTTCAGTCAAATCTAAAGGCCTTTGCGATGTTAAATTGTGAACATCTTGAGGTTTCATTAAAGGGTGTGGCCATGGCGCCGTGACAAAGTTTGATGTCTCGCCATGGGAATAGAAGTTGTTGTAACTCAGGCATAAGATGTCCGATCTTCCCCAAACTTCACATGTTCGAAAAGAGTCTTGGCCTGAACACATCTGAAGGTCATTATTCCACTATAATCATAGCGCCACCTGCTGGCAACAGAAAATGGCTTATTTTACACTAACTTAAACATGCAATGTCCAATCTGCACCAAACTTCAAATATTTGGAAAGAGTCATGGCCTGAAGATATCTAAAGGCCAATGTTCAGTTATAATCATAGCGCCACCTGTTGTCAATAGGACACAACATGCTTTATACTAACTCAAACATTCCATGTTCAATCTGCACTAAATTTCATATGCTTGATAAAAGTGCTGAACTGAAGAAATCTACATGACAAAATCCAGTTATAGTCATAGCGCCACCAGCTGGCAGCAGGAAGATTGGCACATATAAATGACTTTGACATATTCCTCTTATATTTACCACATTAAACGCATATTTCTCGCCGTTCGCTGTTTCACAAAAGCCACCCGGTGGTGGTGAGCCAGGGTGCGAGGGCCCGTGCTGCTTGCAGCTTTAGGGCCCGTTGAGGACCCTATCGCTTTGTTTATTATTAGCTCAAGCCCGAAGGGGCGAAGAGCCCTATTGTTTTTCTAAGGATTATTCTTATTATTATTATTATTATTTTTTTTATTTTTTTTTAAACCTTCCGGGGGTTTTTGGAGGCCTTAACATACTCAAAAACTCTTGAAAATTGGCACACACATTGGAACCTGCGGCCATCAGGACGCCACAGAGGCTGGGACCCGGGCGTGGCACAGGGGCTCTACGGCGCCCCCTGGAACACAGTCAGAAATCTTGAACCATAGCTCACACATACTTGCATGTATTTATATAAAAACTCTCTGTACACTTATAGATCTCATTGAGCCGAACAACTTTCGCGCTCCACTAAATAGGCTCCGCCCAACAGGAAGTCAGCTATTCAGGGCTGTTTCAAAAAAGCATGCTCTGGAATTTGAAATACTCCTCTGAGGTTTTCCACCCATTCTCCACGAAACTCGGTGAACATGATCTCAAGACATTGGGGATGAAAAATTGCCAGGGGATTTTTGATATCTCGAACGGTTTGTCCGTGGCAAGGCGTTGAAATTAGGGCAAAAAATGAGAAACAGGAAATGTCTAATAACATCCACATACATTTTCTGATTCACATCAAACTTCATCGGATTGTTCGATGTATGATGCCGATCGCATAGATGTGACTATTAGGAGTCAAAGTTATAGCGCCACCAACTGGCAGCAGGAAGTGTGTCATTTTCAAAATGCTTTGAATTCAGCATCTTATTTTCACTCGATTTGCTTCAAACTTCATCAGAATAATGACAAAACACGGCCGATGTAAATCTGTTGTGGGGATATTGATATCTAATATAGTGTTGCCGTGGCAACGTGTCAATCTTTAATATTCTGTTCTAGTGATTTTGAGGCAGATAAAATGCTCAGAATTACATGAAACTCAAAACACATATCAGTATTAATGATAGCTAGACAATGGCAAAAGCACATGAAAGGGCGTGGAGGAGGCACTCTATAGCGCCACCTTTTGTCAAAAGTGGGGGGGTTAGTTTTAGCTACAGACACCAAACTCGGTACATATATTGTTCTTATCAAGAAGGACAACTTTCTAATTTACAGTCATCAGCTACGACCAACAGGAAGTCGGCTATTTCAGTTTAAATGTGGATTTTTTGAAAAATATGGCTGTGAATTAATGCATACTCTGCAGAGGAGAATTACACTATACACACCAAACTTTTTCTACATGATGCCAAAACATTGAGGAACTTAAATTGGGAATGGATTTTGGATAACTTGAACGGTTTTGCAGTGGTGATTTTTTGAAATAACAGTAAAAAGGGAAACATTAATTGTCTAGTATTTTTAAATTGCAGCTTACAAACACTTCAAAACCATTTTTCATACAGAGAACATATCATTCTGAGGAAATATGCATAGTTTCACGATTTTACAAAACTTTATGGATAACAGAAAATTAAAAAACTGTCAGACATCTGATCTCACTCTGAGGCCACTCTCTCTGTGTGAGGGAAGGGAGGGAGGAGTTGGCTGACAGAGAGAGAGAGACAGAGAGAGAGAGACACAGAGAGAGAGTTAACATCTCTTTAATCACCAGGGGAAAAAAAATCAGTAATTGTGTGTTGTTGTTGTTGTTGTTGTTGTTTTTCATCATTACAGCTTAAGAAATCTCTTAAGCCTTATCCACCAAAAAAAAAAAAAGGGACCAAAAAAAAAAAAAAAAAAAAAACCTAGTACAATTTGTAGGGCTCAGACAACATGATTTTATATTATTAGGTTAAAAATTATGTTGATTGCAACATAAAAAGATAAAAAAACGTGGACTTTACAAATGCTTATAGATCAATAAAATCATTAAAAATGCTTTTTCGCCGAGTGCATAATAATAAGTGATATTGATATTCTGATGATATTTTTTTCCAAGCACAATTTACCAATTCCAAATCACATCAATCTTAATAAATACTATACATTTGTTATTTAATCATTTATGAGTGATATATAATTGTCCTTGAAGGCTGGAAGTAAAAAAATTCCTTATATTCAGGAGTGCTGAATTATTAGGGAGCCATTTTTTTGCCATGCTTTGGTCATAGAGCTCATTGTAGCGGTGCCTCAGGTGTTGAAATAGATTTGTTATACATTATACAGGTTCACACATACTCCGTCTGCAGTGCGTATACAGTATGTGTATGCGGTTCAAAAGCAGCAGCGAGAGCGCGTTATTGTAACGCGAAAGAACATTAAAATAATGCGCGAGCGCGAATCTATCCGCTCGCACGCAGATTTCCTCTGCTTTGTCACAAAACCAGACACGCGTGCTCAGATACATGCTATAGCCCGGAGAGAATGCGCGCACTTAAAACGCGTCTCCTCTCGCTCAAACTGTGTCTTGTGAACTCACAACTCTCTCTATGCTGCTCAGGCGCTAGATATTCATTCTTTTCGCACCTTTTTATTTCTAACCTTTTCTGTTCACATCTTTTACCGTGTGCGTGTGAAGGCTCTGATCCATTAACATGGGCTCGGAAAAAAATACGCATCACAGACAGCTTGTAAACCTGGCCTTACGTAGGCATATGCCCAGTCTGTCCTGTTCTCGCGCTCCATTTAGGCGCCCTTCATTCTGACTGGTTCAGATAGCAACACCAAACGTGCAGTGTGTAATACCAATCATGGCCACCACCAGATGGAGCTATAGGATTACTTTTAAATAATTGTTGTTGAAACGTGTATAGAGCATTTAAATCATTTATAAAAATCTTTAAAAAAAATATGTATTCTTAAAAGCTAATGAATTTTACTGGTAATATAGTTTTATATAATCATTTCACAAATGTTTATAGATCATTAAAAGGATTTTTAACAATGGTTATAGACCATGAAAAGTGTTGGCAACAATTTATAATAAGCTCTCTTTGGTTTACATTAGTTAATGCAATAACTAACATGAACTAACAATGAACAATCTATTTTTCAGATCTTTTATTAATCTTTTTTTTATGTTAGTTAATCCTATCATTAAAAATATTAACGTTCATGTTATTTCACAGTACATAAACTAATCTTAAAATAAAACTGTAAATAAAAAAAAAAATATTAGTAAATAATGTATTAAAATATTTTTAACTAAGCTTTAATTAACATTAATATAAATAATTTTATGTTAAATAATATAGTCTTTAACATTAGTACAAGCTAAGTATGAACAAAATATTTTTACCACATTTGTTTGTGTTAGTAATTTTTAGTTAGTAAATTAATATGTTAAATCATGGTATAGTAACTGATGTACATTAACTATAAATTTTAATTAATAATGTAGTAATCCATTTTGAACATAATATTAACCAAGATCCATAAATGCTATATAAATGATGTACTTTGTTAACTTATATAATGTTAAAAACTAAATCCTTATTGAAAAGTCTTACAATAATAATAATAATAATAATAATAATAATAATAATAATTTATTTGTGTGTGTGTGTGTGTGTGTGTGTGTGTAAGTGAGTGTGTGAGAAAGACAGAGAGAGAGAGACTCACATTAATAAATGCCATACAGTTGTTGTTAATGTAATTTAATATAATTAATGTTAATAACTGAAACCTTATTGGAAGTGTTACTCAAGTTTTATATATTGTGTTGTGTGTGTCTCTTGATGGTTTGGATTAACCCTTTCATTGCTGTATCCCTTAAATCCAAACTGCTAAATTAAGTGTGCCCAATCCTGTTCCTGGTGATCGACTCTCCTGCAAAGTTCAGCTCCAACTCTAATCAGTCACACCTACCTTTAATTTTCAAGCAATCCTGAAGACATTAATTAGTTGCTTCAGGTGTGTTTGAGTAGGGTTGGAGCTAAACTTTGCAGGACAGTCGATCGCCATCAACAGGGTTGGACACCCCTGTGCTAGAGGGTTATTGTGTATGTCTCCACTGGGCACAGTTTACCTGATGCCACCGGGGTGGCGTTTGCACTGATGGCTTGAGCCCGCCATCGCTGCTTGCAGCTATATTTAGGGCCCGAGCACCGATGGTGTGAGGACCCTCTTGTATCTGCTTTGTTTCTTCTTCTTCTTCTTCTTCTTCTTCTTCTTCTTCTTCTTCTTCTTCTTCTTCTTCTTCTCCAAAATGAATCGCATTTTTGAGGGCCTAAACATGCTCGAAAAGTCCTGAAACTTTGCACACGCGTCAGACCTGCTGAAAATTTACGTCTGATATAGGTTTCAGAAGAGGGTGTGGCAAAATGGCTCGACAGCGCCACCTATCGTAAAAAAAAAATCAACAGCCCTCGAGCTGTGTTTCACGTACATGCACGAAAATTGGCACACATATGTAAAGCATCAGTACCTACAAAAAAGACTCTTGGAGCAATATCCGAAACCCAACAGGAAGTCGGTTATTTTTAATTTTATGAGCAAATTTTGCATCATTTTTGTCATTTGGATGCCTTGTATTTTAACGAACTCCTCCTAGAGATTTTTTCAGATCAACACAAAATTTGGTATGCCTAATCTAAAGGCCTTTGCGATGTTAAATTGCGAAGATCTTGAGTTTTCGTTGAAGGGCGTGTCCGTGGCGGCCTGACGAATTTCGATGATTCGCCATGAAAAATGAAGTTGCTATAACTCAGACATACAATGTCCAATCTGCCACAAACTTCACATGTTTGATAAGACTCCTGACCTGCAAAGACTGACATGCCCATATTCAGTTATAGTCATAGCGCCACCTACTGGCAACAGGAAGTGACATATTTTACACTGTAACAAACTACCCCGAGAAATTTTATGACATCAATTTTTTTTTTTCAGTCACTCTATTCTAAAGGCCTGTGCGATGTTAAATTGTTGAAGATCTTGAGTTTTCGTTAAAGGGCGTGTCCATGGCACCGTCACAAAGTTCGATGTCTCGCCATGGGAAAAAAAGTTATTGTAACTCAGGCATAAAATGTCCGATCTTGCCCAAACTTCACATGTTCGATAAGAGTCCTGGCCTGAACAAATCTGAAGGCCAATATTCCATTGGGTGTGGAAAAATGGCTCGATAGCGCCACCTATACATTTTCAACGGAGTGCCCCTCGAGCTACGTTTCACGTACATGTACAAAAATCGGTACACACATGTAACACACCAATACCTACAAAAAAGTCTCTTGGTACGAAATTCGAATCCCAACAGGAAATCAGTTATTTTGAATTTTCTCTGCAAAATTTGTGTCGTTTTTTGCCATTTTCAGGGGTTGTACTTTAACGAACTCCTCCTAGAGATTTATTCAGATCAACACCAAACTTTGTCTGTGTAATCTAAATGCCTTTGCGATGTTAAATTGCGAAGATCTTGAGGTTTCGTTTAAGGGCGTGTCTGTGGCGGCCTTACAAATTTCGATGTTTCGCCATGAGAAAGGAAGTTGCTATAACTCAGACATACAATGTCCAATCTGCCCCAAACTTCACATGTTTGAGAAGACTCCTGACCTGAATATATCTACATGCCAATATTCAGATATCGCTATAGCGCCACCTGCTGGCAACAGGAAGTGACATGTTTTACGCCGTAACAAACTACTCCTAGATATTTTATGACATTTTATAATTTTTTTTTGGTCAGTCTAATCTAAAGGCCTTTGCGATGTTAAATTGTGAACATCTTGAGGGTTCATTAAAGGGTGTGGCCATGGCGCCGTGACAAAGTTTGATGTCTCGCCATGGGAATAAAAGTTGTTGTAACTCAGGCATAAGATGTCCGATCTTCCCCAAACTTCACATGTTCGAAAAGAGTCTTGGCCTGAACACATCTGAAGGTCATTATTCCACTATAATCATAGCACCACCTGCTGGCAACAGGAAATGTCTTGTTTTGCACTAACTTAAACATGCAATGTCCAATCTGCACCAAACTTCAAATATTTGGAAAGAGTCATGGCCTGAAGATATCTAAAGGCCATTATTCAGTTATAATCATAGCGCCACCTGTTGTCAATAGGACACCTCATGCCTTATACTAACCTCAAACATTCCATGTTCAATCTGCACTAAATTTCATATGCTTGATAAAAGTGCTGGACTGAAGAAATGTACATGTCGAAATCCAGTTATAGTCATAGCGCCACCAGCTGGCAGCTGGAAGATTGGCACATATAAATGACTTTGACATATTTCTCTTATATTTACCACATAAAACGCATATATCTTGCCGTTCGCTGTTTTACAAAAGCCACCCGCTGGCGGTGAGCCCGGGTGCGAGGGCCCGTTCATCGCTGCTTGCAGCTTTAATTATTCTTCTTCTTCTTCTTCTTCTCCGCAATGAGTCGCATTTTTGAGGGCCTAAACATGCTCCAAAACTCACGAAACTTTGCACACGCATCAGTACTGGCGAAAATTTACATCTGATATAGGTTTCAGAAGTGGGTGTAGCAAAATGGCTCGGTAGCGCCACCTAAAAAACCAAAACGGAGTGCGCCTCGAGCTACGTTTCACGTACATGCATGAAAATCGATACATATGTGTAACACACCATTACCTACAAAAAAGTCTCTTGGTACAAAATCCAAAACCCAACAGGAAGTAAGTTATTTTGAATTTCCTGTACGATTTTTGTGCAGTTTTTGCCATTTCCATGCCTCGTACTTTGACGAACTCCTCCTACAGTTTTAATCGGATTGTCTTCAAATTTGATGAGGGTCATCATAAGACCTTTGTGATGTTAAATTGCGAAGGTTTTGAGTTTTCGTCAAGGGGTGTGTCCCTGGCGGCCTGACAAAATTTGATGTTTGATGTTTCTCCGTGAAACAGGAAGTTGCTGTAACTCAGGCAAGCAATGTCCGATCTGCCCCAAACTTCACATGTGTGATAGGTGTTCTGTCCTGAACAAACACTCATGACCAAATTCAGTTATAGTCATAGCGCCACCTGCTGGCAACAGGAAGTGACATGGTTAAAACTGTTATGGACTCCTAGGAATATATTAAAAAGTGTCAACAAGTGTTAAATAGGCTGGCAACATGTTAAAAACATACTAAAACATGCTAGTAGCACTTAGCTAAGTGCTAAAGCATGCTACTAATGCAGTGAAAAAGGAAGTTGCTGTAACTCAGGCTAGCAATATCCAATCTGCCCCAAACTTCACACATTTCACAAGAGTCCTGTCCTGAACACATCAACATGCCTGTATTTGATCATAGTCATAGCGCCACCTGCTGGCAACAGTAAGTGTCATGTTTAACACTGTTATAAACTCCTTGCAAAATAATAAAAAGCATCAACAAGTGTTAAATAGGCTGGCAAAATTGTAGAAGCATGCTTAAACATGCTAGCAACACTTAGCTCAGTGTTAAAGCATGCTATTAATGCAGTGAAGTAGAACATTACTGTAACTCGTGCACACTATGTCCAATCTGCCTCAAGCTTTACAAGTTTGATTAGAGTCCTGGCCTGAAGATATCTACATGCTCATATTTGGTTATAGTTATAGTGCCACCTACTGACAACAGGAAGTGACATGTTTTAATACTTTTATGCACTATTCGCAAAACCGTAAAATATGCCATTGTGTGCTTATCATGCTAGAAATATTCTCAAACATGCTAGCAACACTTACTATGTGCTAAATGATGCTATTAATACTATGAAACAGGAAGTTGTTGTAACTCTTGCATACAATGCCCAGTCTGCCCCAAATTTCACACGTTTTATAAGAGTCCTGGCCTGAACACATCTAAAGGCAAATATTCAATTATAATTATAGCGCCACCTGCTGGCAACAGGAAATGGCTTATTTTAAACTAACTTAAACATGAAATGTCTGATCTGCCCTAAACTTCACATGTTTGATAAGATTCCTAGTCTCAACAGATTTTAAGGCCAATATTTCAGTTATAATCATACCGCCACCTGCTGCTGACAGGAAATTACTTGTTTTAAACTAACATAAACATGCAATATCTGGTCTGCCCAAAGTTCTTGTGTTTGATATGGGTCCTGGCCTGAACTCATCTTTAGGTCAATATTTGTTTATAGTCTTAGCGCCACCTGCTGGCAACAGGAAATTACTTCTTTTACACTAACTTAAACATGCAATGTCTGATCTGCCCGAAACTTTGCATGTTTGGTAAGAGTCCTGGCTTGAAGACATTTACATGCCGATATTCAGTTATAATCATAGCGCCACCAGTTGGCAGCAGGAAATGTGGCACAAATATTTACCTTTTTATAAGCATATGGCCCATCGTTCGCTGATCTCCTATGGCCACCGGTTGGTGGTGAGCCCGGGTGCGAGGGCCCTTTCATCGCTGCTTGCAGCTTTAATTAATGTTTATCATGCGATGTAGGCTTTAGTGTGAACGTTATGTTGTTCATATGCCCAGGCAGTCAGTAACAGTGGCAGAATTCAGGAAACGCTGTTTTGTTGAATATGTGCTGCTGTTTTCTGCCGGTTGCCACAGAGATAGACCAAGAGAAAAACGAGCTGCATCGGCAAAGCAAAATCTTACGCTCGCGGAGGCTGTACCGGTGTTCAAATTGTCCTACCCTGTCAGATTTTCCTACCGCAGGGCAACATTTATTATAATCTGAAATTAAACACTTGAACAATGTTTTGTGGTGTGGCAACCATGGTATAAGAGAAATAATTGGCTCCTGTCCGTTCAATTATACTTAAAATGCACACTCGATGTGCGTCGTGGCAGCATTACCTCGAGTGTGCATTATATGAGTATAATTGAATGGCTCGTCATCAATTATTCCTTACTTATGCCATGGTCTCTCTGAATACTCTATTCTAATTGGCTGGAAGAAGTCCACCAGCTTCCAGTGAGTCTACATTGACTTGCATTGTAGTTTCCTTTTCTACAATGGAGGTCAATGTAGACTCGCTGTCACCGGAAGCTGCTGATTTGTGTTTGTAACTTTTGAAATATGAATATTTTTATTCCAAAAACCCAACGATTCGCTTCGTCCTGCTTTCATGCTCATCCTCATCTGTGTAAGAGGAGAAACAACAGTATAATTACCATACATAGTATCACAACATATATTATGCTCCAGCACCAAAAACTAGGGCCCTGTCAAAATGAGCAAGTATTCTGTACCTAAAATAAACCCTGGGTATATTTTTGTCTTTGATACAGGACCACATTCTTCCTCACTGAGCTCTGCAGTACTTGTTTGGTCGAAGACTTCACACACTTCCTGATTATCTGAAGTAAATAGAAAACAAACAAGCTTTTAATACCTTCATTGATTTGATTAGTGGAAAAAACAATTTCGCTTTTAAAAATGGATGTTAACTCACTTGACTTGAATTTGATTTTCAGCAGTGGAAACATTTTCCAGCTACTTGTTGGTGTTCGCATCTCTTTAGCTGCTTTAGTTACATTAGCCCCTGGTGGCCAGTGTACCATGTTGTCCTTCACCCAAACCTCTGGGATGACTCCCTCATCTTCTCCATTTGGCTCTGTCCAAACCGCCCTGACCCACATCATGTACCTATACAAAAATCAAAACAAATCAGTAGTAAATGAGACAGTATATTGAGTAGTATATTACATTGCATTATCCTATACATTTATACATAGGTATGTGCAATCACCTGAGATTGAACCCACAACCTTTCGTTGTTAATGCAATGCTCTTACCACTAAGCTACAGGAAAGCTATATTATTGCATTTGTAACAACTGGTCAGCTTAACCATTCTCTGAAGATGCTGCATGCAATCTATATAAGGGCAGCATTTTCCCCTCCACTCTCAGAACAAGCATCATATACAACCTCCACAACCTCACAAAGATAATGGAAGAGCAGTTAAAAATATTAGTTGATACCAGTGATATACTTACAATTCAGTTACGTTCTATTTCATGCAACATGGGGAACAAAATGAATCCTGTGTCAGCTTCACCAGGGTTGGCTGGCAGACAGACAACTTTACGAATCAACTGCTGTTTGCTGATCAGTCTACGTGTAGTTCTACTGATATCTCTAACACGGACAATATTGAGCAGTTTAGAATCACAAGGATCAGTGAAGAAACTCTCTGTGTTGCAAAGCTCTCTTTGGTAAAAGGCCTAGATTTTGTAGAATTTTCTAGTTCTGCTAGATGCTTGGCAACTTGGGCTATAGGATTGCGAGATTGGCTGACCATTTTCTTTAGAGTCTGCAGGTAGTTCTCAAATGGAAAGCATGAAATCCTATTCAGTGAACAGTTGAAGTGTTCCACATCATCTGGTAAGTGAATTAGTGAATGAACATTGTATAAAGCGAAGGTGTTTCCATATATAGCCTCACACTTCTTCACATAGTACATGAGTAGCTCTCGGGCATAGTCTAAGTGTTCCTTACGGTCTGCATCATCCGAATTCAAAAGGACGGACACCGCAACCATCAAGGAAAGAAAGTGTTTGTATACAGCATGTGAAACCACTTTTCTTAGAACCACTGGTCCAGTATAAAGAAGAAACTGTCTAAGTTCTGTAGCCTTCCATCTGTCCAATTCCAGTAAAGTCCTAGGTTGCCGTGCAAACTCACTAGGTAGTTCTCCATTCAATACCTTTAGTTTATCTGAAATGTCACTCCTTTGCTGAAATGACAGTCTGCATGTGTGGGGTCCTCTCTGCATGTAGTGAAGCATTCTCCTAACTACACCCAAACACACCAAGTGCATGTAGTCCAATGCAAATTGCCGAACACATGGAATTCCAGCTAGTGTCAGTGGGGATTTCTCAATTTGATGGTCTTTGTAGGCAAGTCTACTGAAATCTGCTTCAGACCTTGCAACAACACCAGGCGATGTAGCACCAAGAACAACTCGTCCCACATAGGTGCCTTTAACTGTGCAGCGCTCACATTCGAAATAGCTATTGTGATTCTTTATGCATTTCAGGAATTATCGAGCTGGTGCATCACAAACAAAGGATTTTACAGTCACTTGCAGTGCTTTCTCTCCATGGACTATGCCATCTTGCATAAGTTGCTGCAACTCCTGTAGAAAATCAGAGAGGTAATCTTTAACTGGGCTCGGTTTTGCTTTTCCACAATAGAGTGCCACAATGAAGGGTGCAAAATCATAGAAACTGCACAGGATTGGACACATTTGCAGACTTGATGATTTTAATAATGGAATGCCATCAATGTTAAAGCACAGATCTATTCAGTCTTTATGGAAAACAGGATTCTGGGATAAAACCTTCAGTACTCCTGATGCAATACCAAAGTAGGCATATTGTCCACCACACAGATCAACTACTTCCACTCTTTTAGGGGTTTTCACCAGGGTTCTGGCATCCTTGGGGAGGCGATGTCCTTGGTGCCTTAGAATATCTAGTAGTTCATTTAGTCCAGATCGCTTGCATTTGTTGGTAGCTGCCCATGCTGCAATTTCCTCTCCCAGATCAGGAGCAGTTTCCTCTGCAGAATTATCACACAAATAGTCAGCAACCTCAGAGTCAGTGTCAGAAGACAGCACTAACGCATCAGAGTCATAATCTGAAATATTGCCATCGGCTGAAGGTGGCAAAGAGTCAGCTTCATCCTCACTGAACCGAGCCCTCAGTAACCCATCTGTATCACTGCTAATTGAAACCATCTGCAAGAGACAGCACTTCAGCATTATCTCCCCCACATTCTCTGCTATACCACAATATATAGCCACAAAAATATCCAAAAAAAAAGAAGACCACATATATATCTAAAAAATTTACAAAAAATAACAAAAAAGATGTTGAAGAATAATGACAATGCATGGGCCTTTGTTATATTTAACATCATTCATTAACAGACAAACAAATAATAAATAAAATCTATACTGAACTTTTTGCTTCAACCTCAGTCAAAACCAGATACTTCCTTGTTAGTATTTTAATACGTTAGTTGTATTATCCATCTATAGACACTTAAACGATAAATTTTAATTTAGCTTATAGAGGTTGCTAAAATAAATATTTTTATGATGCATTGCAATGCAAACATGGACACTTCAGCAGTAATAGACCATAATCGATTATAGCCTACTGCTGGTTTTCTGATGGCATTCATCAATATATTGCTGTTGTTTTTTGGTGTTTACAAAAAAATAATTTACATAAAAAAAAAAAATCTGAACGCACTGCCTATGTAGCTCTGCCCTAAGTCAAGAGCGGGACTCATGCATTACTTTGGTACATGTATTATTATCAAATATCAATATGTAATTAGTCACATAAAATAATGTAAGATCTGTTGCAGCCGCATTGTGAAATCGAATCGAATACATGAGAATCGTAATCGTATTTATGTTTTTGGTGAGGGGAAAGATGTGGAACTCGGTCCATTGTTACACCAAACAGCACATAGGCTATATAGGCTGATCACATTGGATCTGTGTTTTATGTGTTTTTATTTTTTGCGATAACTGTCTGTGCTGTTTAGCTTTTTGCGTTTTATGGGAAATAACAGTAGACATTATGAGGCGGAGGTGGTGTCATCCTGATCTTGACTTGTACACCGTACCTTTAAAGGAGCCATGTGTAATGTCTGGCAAAAATATCTAGTCATACTCCACATTCCATACCAGATGGGGGCAGTATGCCTCAATAAAGTGAAGTTGGTCTACTCTAGAGTAACAAACGAGAAACGGAATAGTCTCTATGCTCCGCCCCTACCTTCACAACAACCCTAGAGCCATACCCGAAGCCTAAGAGGACGTTGGGTGATGTCAAGTGATTTTTAAAACATGACATCTTCAAGCTACTCCCCTTCACCTTTACCAGTGAATATGTTCAATATTCGTTTTGTTCATATTAAATTTTGAGTTGTATATACACATTATTTGAATTAAATTAATTTGACAGACAGCATTCTGTCAACATCATTGGTCAACATCAGACAGCTGATGTTGACCAAGCTAGCGCCAACCAACGTAACCAGAGCTGCCAACTCTCAAGCATTCACCGTGAGACACGCAATTGACTCTTTTCACACGCTTTCAAAAACTTGACCGCTCTGAATATAGTGAGTGAGTGCGCGCGCGGGCCGGGGTGCTCTCTCGCTCTCTCTCGGGTTCATTATCATCGAAGACATTTCAAGCTTCTTAGGTAATGTTACATTTTAGCATCAGCTTGGTAGAGACGGGCTTTGGTAGATAACAGGTGAAAACCGGATCGGATCTGTGGGTAAGTTATAGCTAGCTAATTATCAAACGCAGCTACGGTTAGCCATCGCTAACATTAGCACGTTTATCGAACAGCCTTCGATACATTTCTATGTTATAACTTCCCGAAAAAAAAACAAAAAACAAACTTCTAGCGAAATACTAACAGCATCTTACTTACCAATCCAAAAGAAATGTTGCAAATTCGGAGTCGAACCTCATTTCTTTCAAGTCCATCAGTTGTCTCCAGCGATGGAAAGCAGTGCCTATGTTTACTCTGGTTCGGCTCCTTTTCTTATCGGATTTGATTTGTGATTCCGAGCGCGGTTGGTTCCCTGTGTTTTCCCATCCTTCCGCTCTCTTCCCTGAACTGAAATGAAGTAGTGGGCTGTACTTTCCACTCGATTGACATCAGGTTCAAGTACGCCCACAAGCCGTGCGAGTTATTCGTGTATTGCAGGTTGGCTGGTGGTTATGTTGCCCGCCATACCGCCTCCCATGGCTGAAACTGGTATTACGACACCTGTCGGGCCGTGGCTAGTAATGCTAATGCTAATTAAGGTTCATATCTCTGCAGCACTATAACTTGACATTTTTTTAATGACATCATCGCCCTTATTTCTTCTCATTCTTTTGATGCGTGTAGGTCATTTTTTGGATATTTTTACCTCAATTTTTACACATGGCACCTTTAAGTGGCTTAACCAAAGTGACTTCAACTTATTATTATATCTAATAAAATTAGATGAAAATTACTATTATTAAGTTATAAGTTATATAAAACATTACTTATTCAACCAAACAGGATTTTTTTTATTTTTTAATCAAATAAAGCTTTTATCATCTTCAACTAACTTTTCAGCCCACAATGGCCAACTGAATTAACCGGTCTTACTAATGATCAAAGCTCATTCACATCTTGCATTCTCTTTGGTTCATTTTAAATGATTCAATGATCTCTTATATTCCCCATAGTGACTGAAAAGTTCAACAGCTTAAATGAAGCGGTTCAAATGAGTTATTCGTGTGCAAGTCGTCGTTCTGAACGCAATGTGTTACTGGCGAACTCGTTGTGTACAGTATACGGACGATTCAACGATCCAACTGCACTGATAAAGACATAACAATGATGTACGTCATGTTAATTTCGCATATAGTTGACACAATTTTGAATGTCGAATCGCATCGGGAAAGAGATTCAAACGTTAGGGCATTTTTATAGTACGAACAAAAATTGTAAAACTAACAGTACTCGTGACATTTCAAAATAGACATTTTAAAAAAAACAATAGTTACCTGTGTAATGGATCTAACTCTGTTAAATTACGTTACCTCAGAATCCTTCACAGTAACAACTGGCGGGAAATTTAAATTCACCAAAAATAACAAAATACTCATTGCAACGTCAAATATTTAATCAAAACGCAATCTTCTAAGTTTTCAAAGTTACCCAATTATGTTTTTTTAATGAGATGTTTATTACTCACCTGATAAAAGCACCAACCTTGTCGAGCTGCTTCGACTTGACGACTTCACCGCACAGCGTGCACTGCCACTACCCTCTATGTTGTACGCAAGACGTGATGACGTACATTTCAACGGTCATCAACGTCGTAAATCCTCCAAATATTTTTTCTTGTCTTTTTTTTTCCGTGTATACATGTATAACATTATGTCATACTAGGTTTGCATCAAATTGTACACAAAAATAAATTAATTAATTGTAGTCCATTCTTCAGCTGCAGAACAACCCGAGAATGTGAAAAAGGTGCCATCTACAGGTGGTATTAGGAATAGAGAATATGAATGGGCATTGTAGGCCCTACATTTTTCATAAAAAAAAAGAAAATAGAATTTCTGAAAAATAAATATGATTTTTTTAAGAACCCTAGCATTGCATCTATCAGTTGAAGACAAGAAAATCGAAATAATTTTAAAATATGTAGCCTGTTCACTATGAAAAATTTTAATGAAAAATGTAAATTTTCCATAAATGAACATGTAGTTGTAATACTGTATATACTTGGTATTACAATTTCATTATCAATTATGAAAAATGTATTTTAATTATAAAGTATATAAAAAAATAAGGATATACACATACTTAATGTGGGGTTACAGCAAAAATGCTGCATATTATTTTTTTTTATTTGTAATTAAGCAAATCAGTATATTTTTTGTAAAATATTTATATTCACCTCTTTCATTATCAGTAATTTATACACTGTAAAAAATGACCGTGAAATTTACAGAAAAACTATGTAAATCCATACAGAAAAGTATTGTAAACCCCAAAACATATTTTTTTTGTTTAATTCACAGTGGAATTTTGTAAACTATTAAACATAATATTTTGTTATATTTACAATAACAATATGTGATTGTAATCAAAATTATTTGTTAAAATTACAAATTATTGGTATCAAAAACAGAGAAATACTGTAATACTCATAACAAAACAATTTTGTTAATTTGACATGCAAATATTGTAAAAACTAAAGTTTTTAGTCTGTTGTTTTTAAAAATAAAAATAAAGTATGTATGTCACTTTACAAGTTTATGCTGTAGACAAATTTTAGCATGATTGATGAAACGATGCAAATTGAGGTAATACATTGTTTTTCCACAAAAAAATAAAAATAATTGTGAACCTGAGAGGTTGCCCATCTATATATATAAAAATATGGCTACAATTATAATAATATTGTTTTTATAATTTAGGCTATTTGTTTGTAGCATATTGTACCACTGTAAAAAATAAGTGTCATTTTAACTGTACAATTTTGTAAAAAACGCTACAAAAAAAAGTGTTAATAGGTTAACAGTAAGTTCCTGTACTATATACAGGGAAAAACTGTAAAAGATCTAACCAGACATTTCATGTAATTTTACAGTAAAATGCTGTTAATTTTACAGTTTTTAGAAATAAAAAAAGAACAAATCAATGTATAATTTACAGTCAAAAACTGTAAACTGATATTCCCAGAATTCCCTGTGTGAAGCTCCTCATTTGAAAGTATTTTGTTTAAATAATCATGTTTTTTAATAGTTTTTTTGTTATCAGTTGTACATTTGGGCTTTATGTTACATCTTCTGCTGGTTTAATGAAAGTTTATTGAATTGTTTAAGTATCGTGTGTCACCATGATGGTGTTTTGTGTTTGCATGAATGACTTTGTGCACCTTCTATATATTAATATAAACTTCTGCTTGTGGCGAAGCTACTTGTGATGAACTTCGATTCTTCATGTGGCTTTCTCTTTTACCACCTGCATTATTATGGTGGTTGTCAGTATGTTAAAGGTACAAAGACAGATTTTAATAGCAGTGTGCGTTGTTGAATTTACTGGTTTACATTCAAATTTTCTTGTTTGTAAATAACAGTTTTATACTGTAAAATTTACAGTTTTTGGCCGTAATTGTGTTTACATTTTTTCTGTATTTTTTACAAAAAGTATTCTGGCAACCACAGCTGCCAAAATTATTTTGTAAAAACTACAGACTTTTTTTTACAGTGTACTGTAAAATTTACAGTTTTTGGCCGTAATTGTGTTTACAGTTTTTCTGTATTTTTTACAAAAGTATTCTGGCAACCACAGCTGCCAAAATTATTTTGTAAAAACTACAGACTTTTTTTTACAGTGTACCTACATGTTTATTTTATAAATTGTTTTTTGTTGTTGTTGTTTATATGTTTTTAACCACAGAAGTTACTGAAGTCCACTTTCATGCAGAAATCAAACAACATATGATTCAAAACATATGCCGAATGGATGCATTTTGAAAAAAAAAAAATGCTATTTACATTGATATCAATGTGATGTCAATATGACACCAACTGAACTCCTATAACACAACGTTGATTTGACGTCAACTGAATGTCAAACATGTTGGCCCATATACTTACATAATCAATTTCAGTATGGGATGAACCTAATATTTTCACCAATTAACCACTCAAAGGACTTGATGTATAATCTGACTTTGAAATTATGTTTTGCAGCATCTTGATCAAATCTTGTCTTGTCAGGACCTTCTCATTGTCGAAATCATACTCTAGATCTAATACTCTCACATGGAATTGATGTTGATGGTGTTGAAATTATGCAGCCAAGCGATGATATCTCAGATCATTATTTGGTGTTGAGCAAACTTCATATAGCTAAAAACTGTAAATTCTACTTCTTGTTACAAGTTCTACCACAAAAGACTGCTTTGTAAGTAGTCTTCCAGATTTATCCCAATTCCTTAGCATATCCAAAACCTCAGAACAACTTGATGATGTAACAGAAACTATGGATTCGCTCTTTTCTAGCATTTTAAATACAGTTGCTCCTTTACGCTTAAGGAAAATTAAGGAAAACATTCTGACACCATGGTATAATGAGCACACTCGCACCCTAAAGAGAGCAGCCCGGAAAAAAGGAGCACAGCTGGAGGAAAGCAAAACTAGAGGTATTTCATATTGCTTGGCGGGAAAGTAACCTGTCCTACAGAAAAGCATTAAAAACTGCTAGATCTGATTACTTTTCATCTCTTTTTAGAAGAAAACAAACATAACCCCAGGTATTTATTCAATACAGTGGCTAAATTAACAAAAAATAAAGCATCAACAAGTGTTGACATTCCCCAACAGTACAGCAGTAATGACATTATGAACTACTTCTAAGATTGATACTATTAGGGATTAAACTGTAATCATGCAGCGCCGTCAGCTATAGTATCGCATCAGATGCTATAGATAGCCTGAGGAACAATTCAACTCATTCTCTACTATAGTAGAGAAAGAATTGTATAAACTTGTTAAATCATCTAAACCAACAACATGCATGATAGACCCTATTCCATCTAAGCTCCTAAAAGAGGTGCTTCCTGAAGTCATAGATCCTCTTCTGGCTGTTATTAATTCATCATTGTCATTAGGATATGTCCCCAAAACCTTCAAAACTGGCTGTTGAGCCTCTCTCATCAAAAAAACCACAACTTGACCCCCAAAGAACTAGTTAATTACAGACGGATCTAGAATCTCCCTTTTCTGTCCAAGATACTAGAAAATGTAGTATCCTCACAATTATATTCCTTCTTAGAGAAAATGGTATCTGTGAGGATTTCCAGTCAGGATTTAGACCGTATCATAGTACTGAGACTGCTCTAATTAGAGTTACAAATGACCTGCTCTTATCATCTGATCGTGGTTGTATCTCTCTATTAGTGCTATTGGATCTTAGCACTGTGTTCGACACTATTGACCACAACATTCTTTTGTATAGACTAGAAACCTTTGTTGGTATTAATGGAAGTGCATTAGCATGGTTTAAATCATACTTTATATGACCACTATCAATTCATAGCAATGAATGAAGAAGTATCATATCGATCACAAGTGCAGTATGGAGTACCTCAAGGCTCAGTACTAGGGCCATTACACTTCACAATTTACATGTTACCCTTGGGAGATATCATCAGGAAAACATGGTGTTAGCTTTCACTGTTATGCTGATGATACTCAGCTCTATATTTCTTTGCGGCCTGGCGAAACATACCAATTTGAAAAACTAGCAGATGCATAGTCGATATAAAAAACTGGATGATGAGTTATTTTTTTCCTGCTAAATTCTGAAAAAACAACAGAGGTGTTAATTATAGGACCTAAAAACCCTGAACACAAAAGAATAAACAAAACCAAAACTTTACAAAATCCATCACAAATATTCCTCACCAGAAACAAAACTAGTTGTGCTATTTGATAGCAATCTTTCCCTAGAAAGCCATGTTTTTTTTCTTTTCCATTATCAAGTAATAAAAAAAAAAAAAAAAGCTACAATCAACCAAAAACCAAACAAAGAACAAACAACATATATATATAAAATTTATGACCTATGCTCTCAATGTCAAATGCAGAAATGTTAATCCATGCGTTTATGACCTCATACTGGAGAACCCGACAATACAATACTGCAATCTGTCCTTCCTCTCAGGTTAAAAGTTTGGGTGTCATCATGGATAGCACACTATCTTTTAAAGCTCAGATTAATAATATCACACGGATTGCATAGCAATATTAATCGTCTATGTCCATTTTCTTTCAAAATAATAATACTGCAGTTCTCATTCTCGCACTAGTCACCTCACGTATAGACTACTGCAATGCTGTTCTCACATGTATTCCCTCCAAATTGCTGCATAAGCTTCAATTGGTTCAGAATTCTGCAGCTCGTGTTCTCTCTAGAACACCGTATACTGAACACATTTCTCCGGTTCTCCAGCAATTGCACTGGCTTCCAGTAAAATATAGAGTTGAATTCAAAATCTTGCTACTCCCTTATAAGGCACTTCATAATCTTGCACCACAATACCTTACTCAACTTCTCCAGGTTTACACTCCTTCATGTGCACTTATATCTTCATCTTCAATTTCTCTTGCGGTACCTCGGATTGAGTGCTTGTTGACTTTTAAAACGCATCTTAAGACATAACTTCTTATACACTCTTAAAAATTCTTCCCCTTGATGTTCGCAATAGTGAGTGCTTGTTGACTTTTAAAACGCATCTTAAGACATATCTTTTTATACAGGCTTTTTTATAACATGTTTTATTGAGACTTAAATGCACTTTATATAGCTGTTTGTTTGTTGTTTGTGTTTTGTCTTATGCAGTGACCTGTATATTGCTTGTAAGGTGACCTTGGTTGTTCTGAAAGGCGCCATGAAATAAAATGCATTATTATTATTATTAGATTATTGTAATGCTTTATTGGGTGGTTGCTCTGCACACTTAATAAAACAAACTCCAGCTGGTTCAAAATGCAGCAGCTAGAGTTCTAACTAGGACCAGGAAGTATGACCATATTAGCCCGGTCCTGTCAACACTGCACTGGCTCCCTATCAAAACATTGCATAGATTTTAAAATCTTGCTTATTACTTATAAAGCCTTGAATGGTTTAGCACCTCAGTATTTGAACGAGCTCTTGTTACATTATAATCCTCCATGTCTGCTGCGTTCTCAAAACTCTGGCAATTTGATAATACCTAGAAAAAACAAAATCAACTGTGGGCGGCAGATCCTTTTCCTATTTAGCGCTTAAACTCTGGAATAACCTACCTAAAATTGTTCAGGAGGCAGACACACTCTTACAGTTTAAATCTAGATTAAAGACCCATCTCTTTAACCTGGCTTACACATAAAAAACTAATATGCTTCTACTACCCAAATCCATTAAAGGATTTTTAGGCTGCATTAATTAGGTAAACCGGAACCGGGAACACTTCCCCATAACACCCAGTGTACTTGTATGTTTTGGTACAATGTAATCCGTGAACCATTTGCCCTTCAATCCGGTAAAGTCGTCCTGTACCCTTAGCAGAAAACAGCCCCAAAGCATGTTTCCACCTCCGTGCTTGACTGTAGGGATGGTGTTCTTGGGGTCATAGTCAGCGTTTTTTTTTCCCTCCCTCCAACACGGCGAGTCAAGTGAATGCCAAAGAGCTAAATTTTGGTATCTGACCACAGCACTTTCTCCCAAGCATTCCTCTGAATCATTTAGATGTTCATTGGCAAATTTTAAATGGGCCTGTACATCTGCCTACTTCAGTCCTGGGACCTTCCACATAACACACAATGTACTTGCTACATCATTAGAAGAATGGCATCTACGCTAATATTATCTGTTTCTTTCTTATTCCGAGGTACACCATAGCCTGCAGATCCAGTCTATATCCAGATCAGATGTTCACTGCAGTCAACCGGATCCAGTACGTATCCAGCCTAGATGGTGGATCAGCACCTAGAGATGACCTCGACGGCCCTGAATGTCAGCGGAGACCAGGACAACTAGATGAGCCCCAGAGACAGATCCCCAGTAAAGACCTTGTCTCCTAGACGGCCACCGGGACAAGACCACAAGAACCAGTTGAGTTCTCTGCACAATATGACTTTGCTGGAGCCTGGAATTGAACAGCTGGTTTCGTCTGGCCAGAGGAGAACTGGCCCTCCGACTGAGCCTAGTTCCTCCCAAGGTTTTTTCTCCTCCATTCTGTCACCAATGGAGTTTTGGTTCCTTGCCCGCTATCGCCTCTGGCTTGCATAGTTGGGGACACATAATATCCAGCGATAGTGTCAACATGATTGCACAGACAGTATTTAAACTGAACTAATCCTTAAACCGGCAGATCCTTCTCCTATTTAGCGCCCAAACTCTGGAATAATCTACCTAACATTGTTCGGGAGGCAGACACACTCTTTGCAGTTTAAATCTAGATTAAAGACCCATCTCTTTAACCTGGTTTACACATATCATACTAATACACTTCTACTAATATCCAAATCCGTTAAAAGATTTTTAGGCTGCATTTTCTACCACATCTTTTCCTTCCCTTCGCCTCTCTATTAATGTGCTTTGGACACAGAGCTCTGTGAACAGCCAGCCTCTTTGCAATGACCTTTTGTGTCTTGCCCTCCTTGTGCAAGGTGTCAATGGTCGTCTTTTGGACAACTGTCAAGTCAGCAGTCTTCCCTATGATTGTGTAGCCTAGAGGACTAAACTGAGAGACCATTTAAAGGCCTTTGCAGGTGTTTTGAGTTAATTAGCTGATTAGAGTGTGGCACCAGGTGTCTTCAATACTGGACCTTTTCACAATATTCTAATTTTCTGAGATACCGAATTTGGGATTTTCCTTAGTTGTCAGTTATAATCATCAAAATTAAAAGAAATAAACATTTGAAATATATCAGTATGTGTGTAAAGAATTAATATAATATACAAGTTTCACTTTTTGAATAGAATTAGTGAAATAAATCAACTTTTTGATGATATTCTAATTATATGACCAGCACCTGTATATATCAGAAGAATGAGCTTTATTGCCAGGTATGTTTACACATATGAGGAATTTGTTTTCATGACAGAAGCTTCTGCAGTGCGTATGGTTAAAGTGTTCAACTGAATGACAGTGACAGGACAAAAAAATAGAAAATAAAAAATAGAACAAGTAAATAAGGAATAATAATATACAAATTGACAGTTGTATGTTGAGGTATATTACAATAGTTTTGTATGTACAGGTATATTATGTGCAAATTTAAAGTGTAGACTAAGTACAGTATGTGTGTTAGATAAATAAGTGTATTAGTGTATAAATAATGTTGTGTGTTCCACAGTTATTGTCAAGTGTTCATGAGATGGATTGCCAGGGGGAAGAAACTGTTCCTCTGTCTGACCGTTCTGGTGCTCAGAGCTCTGTAGCGTCAACCAGATGGCAACATTTCAAAGAGGGAGTGTGCTGGATGTGAGGGGTCCAGTGTGATTTTGCTAGTCCTTTTGCTCAATCTGGTTGAGTACAGTTCTTGGAGAGAAGGGAGGGTTGTACCAGTGATTCACTCAGGAGTCCGGTCTATCTTCTGTAGTCTTCTGAGATCAAATTTGGAGCTGAGCTGAACCAGGCAGTTATTGAAGTGCAGATGACGGATTCAATGATGGTGGAGTAGAACTGTTTCAGCAGCTCCTGTAGCAGGTTGAACTTCCTCAGCTGGCGAAGGTAGTACAACCTCTGCTGGGCCTTTTTAACAATGGACTCAATGTGATTGTCCCCCACTTCAGGTCCTGAGAGATAGTGGTGCCCAGGAACCTGAATGACTCCACTGCAGTCACAGTGCTGTTCATGATGGTGAGTTTAGGGGAGTGCAAGGTTTTTTTTTTTTGTGAAGTCCACGATCATCTCCACAGTTTTGAGCGTGTTAAGGTCCAGGTTGTTAAGACTGCACCAGACAGCCAGCTCTTTAACCTCCTGTCTGTAGGTAGACTCGTTGCCATCCTGAATGGGGCCAATGAATGTGGTGTTGTCTGCAAACCTCAGGAGCTTGACAGAGGGTCTTTAGATGTGCAGTTGTTTGTGTAGAGGGAGAAGAGCAGTGGGGAGAGAACACAACCCTGAGGAGCTCCTGTGCTGATTATATGGGTGCTGGATGTGAGTTTTCCCAGCCTCACTAGCTGCTGCCTCTCTGTCAGGAAGCTGTTGATCCACTGACAGACAAAGGTGGGCACGGAGAGCTGAGTTAGTTTGGGCAGGAGAAGGTTTGGGATAATAGTGTTGAAAGCTGAGCTGAATGACTTCATGACCAAAGACATTAGAGCCACAGGCCTGTAGTCATTAAGTCCTGTAATTTTGGATTTCTTTGGGATGGGGATGATGGTGGAGCATTTGAAGCAGGAAGGGACTTCGCACAGCTCCAGTGATCTGTTGAAGATCTGTGTGAAGATGGGGGCCAGCTGGTCAGCACAGGATTTCAGACAGGCTGGTGTAACACCGTAGTCCTGGTAGGAATGGACGTCTTCACAGAAACTGATATAAGATGTTACAGTCTCTGTGAGCTCGTCCAGATCGGTGGCAGCAGCTTCAAAAACACTCCAATCAGTGAGGTCAAAACAAGATTGTAAATCCTACTCTGCTTCATTAGTCCATCTTTTTACAGTCCTTAATACATGTTTAGCTGATTTCAGTTTCTGCCTGTAGGTCAGTATAAGATGAACCAAACAGTTATCAGAGAGCCCCAAAGCTGCCCGTGGAACAGAGTGATAAGCATTCTTAATTGTGGTGATCCAATATATTACTGTCTCTGGTGGGACATGTGATGTGCTGTCTGTATTTTGTCAGTTCATGGGAGAGATTCGCTTTATTAAAGTCCCCAAGAATGATTAAAACAAAGTCCGGTTATTGTAATTCTGTCTCTGTGAACTAATCAGCGAAATTCTGTAAAGCTGAGCTCACATGCGCTTCCGGAGGAATGTAAACACTAACGAGAATGAACGAGCAAAACTCCCGGAGTGAATAGAACGGCTTGTAGTTAACGAAGAGCGCATCTAGATCGGGACAGCACATCTTCTTGAACACTGTTACATCTGTACACCACCTTTCGTTGATGTAAAAACGTCCTGCCGCCGCGCGATTTCCCCGTTGATTCTGCATCGCGATCTGGAAACTTTGCAGATTTAACGCGCTGTTCAGTATGGCGTCATTCAGTCAGGTTTCCATGAAACACAGAGCAGCAGAGTGTGAGAAATCCTTATTTGTCCGGGAGAGCAGAAGTTTGTCCATTTTGTTGTATAGAGAGCGGAGGTTCGCCAGATGGATGCTAGGCAACGGCGTTTGAAATCTGCACTGCCTGAGCTTCATGAGGGCATTGGTTCGCTTCTCTCGTCTGCGCGTCCTGAAGCGCTTGATCAGCGCTGCTGCACCGCCAATTACTATGTCCAGCAAAAAACATCAGAATAGTCGAAAACTGGTAATATATCGGGTGATGTGTAGTGGCGAATGTCCAACAATTTGTCTCTGGTGAAACTAATTGCAGGGATATAACTAAAGACAGGACAAACTAATAAAAACCCCAAAACAACTGCGGAGCATGCCACGGACATCAACATTAGCACTATATTAATGATATATATATATATATATATATATATATATATATATATATATATATATTACTTTCAATAATTTTAAGAAGGTAACGATCATCCTTATCAGCCAAATTACATGAATTTAAAATGGGGTCTGATTAAACTGTGTGAAGGATTTGAGTGTTTAAAAAGATGAGTCAATCAACGTTAAAAGTGAAAATCAAATATGTATTTACAATGTTCACAAGAGGCTGTTAAAAGCACGGAGTCTTTCCTTTTCATACCATTAAAACATTCCAGCGTGCTGTAAATCCCAATGTGAATGTGAGAAGTGTCCACCAGTGTATATACAATCCAAAGATGGTGATAATCCAATAAAGTGAGATTCTGGAATGGTAAATCCACAACGGTAACTACTCAGTCCAGCCTTTGTTCAAAGACCCTGTCTGCTTGTCATGCCGCCTCCTTTATACTGTTCAGTTCCTATTTCCTGTCATGTGATGAGTCACATGACAGGCAGACCCAGAGTCACTTTAAGACATACACACAAAAAAATGGTTAAGAGGAATATAATATATTGAGCAGGTTAAAACATGTTTCCTGTGTGACTGTCACAAACTAAAAATATAGATTCTGTTATTTTAAGATTATATTATTAGTATTAGTAGTATTTTTTGTATATTATGTATATGTTAATATATTATTGTATATTATTCTTTCTTTTATATGCATTTTACCTTTGCTCTAACTTGTTTCCTTCTAATAAACATGGAACTCTATACTAAATGTTGTTGGCTCTGTGACAGATTGCATGTTTTGTTCCTATATACTTCAATGCTGATGGCCTGCTGCATGTTTCTTGAGCAGCAAATCAGGATATCAGAATGATTTCTGAAGGGTCATGTGACACTGAAGACTGGAGTAATAAACATTCAGCTTAGATCACAGGAATAAATTACATTTCACAATATATTCACACAGAAAACTGTTGTGTTAAATTGTAATAATATTTCACAATATTACTGTTTTTCCTTAATTTTGATCAAATAAATTTCTTGCTGAGCGGAATAGACTTCTTTCAAAGATATAAAAAACTTTTGAACGGTAGTGTAAATAATAGTTATGATGTTCCACTCACTTAAATGATACTGCCTGTTCCCCAAATAATGAGGACAAATTTACTAAGGGATCACATGAAACACTTCATCAATAAATTGATTTTTGAGAGCATAAGTGGCAGTGTGCCGTTTTTGTTTACTGATAGTCAAGTCATCTTTATTTATATAGCGCTTTATACAAAACAGATTGTGTCAAAGCAACTGAACAACATTAATTAGGAAAACTGTTAAAGTCAGTTCATCATTGAATTCAGTGATGTCATCATTCAGCTCAGTTCAGTTTAGTGAAAGTCATGACATTTCCCAAGTATAGTAACCCATACTCTGAATTGGTGCTCTGCATTTATCCCTCTGAAGTCGATTAACGCGTATACGCGTTATGAGGCATTTTCTCCTGATAAGCCCGAAAAGAACTTAAATTACACTTTCACTTTTGATTGTACAGATAAGAGCAATACATTAATCGAATCTGTAAAGGGTCTACTTTTTTTGTATACAGACATAATAACAACAAAACTTAGTGCACTTATAAAATAAAGATAACAAACAAGGTGTGCTGTCTGGAGCCTTTGTCTGCGCTGATCTTCATTTACAAACGCGTCATTAAAATGAACTCTAACTCCGTGAATACTCAACGAAGAGACATGAGAGATATAAGAGTAATAAGACAATTCACCCCAAGAAGATGCGCTGAGGATTACCTCAGGATTTGAGTTTTGGGTTTCCTCAGAAAAAAGAATGAAGCGCTTTATCCAGCAGAGATCATAAACATGAGTAAGTATTATATATATTTATATTCATATATATATATATATATATATATATATATATATATATATATATATATATATATATATATATATATATATACAGTAGGTAGACAACCAAACCGCCGCAGGGCCGCGAACGTTAACTGCAAGTCAGTCACGTGTTAAATTAATTCGCGAAACTACCGCCAGGTGGCGCAAAGGGACGGATTGCGAACTGAATGTAATTGTAAAATGAGATAAAAGGAGGAAGTAAAACAACAATAACATTATGATATAACATTGTAACATCTTTTAAAACCATTAAAAAATGTACAGTGAGTTAATTCCAAAATTTAGGATAGTCTTAGGCTACAGTCTACTCATCAAAAATTAAAAGAAAGACCTTTACACAAAGGATCTTATGCATGCTATTGTTATTAAGCAGTCATTAAATATAAGGCCTATATATACGGATAAAAGCTAAATGTTTTCATTTCGGTTCATTCTTTGTTTTAAAAAAAATCCTTCAGGTTCCATTTGCAGATAGAAATGAGAACGGTCCAGCATTTAGCAATAATTATTATTAATTCTGTTATTATTCTTGATTTTTCTAACTGCTAACACTTTGCATTTTTGAATTATGCCTTTACTGTGTGACCAAAAATTGAGTATTTTCTGTTTCAGCTGTTTGATCACGGTGGTGCCTCGCGCACATTCTTTGGAAACAGTAGCCGTTCACTGTGCCATTCGGTGCGAGCAGCGGTCCACTTTGGCATACTTTTGGTAATTATGATTTTTTTTTTTTTTGTCGATACTAAAACACGCGTGAACTACAAACCCTATTTTACCTAATGAATAATAGTTAAGCTTCAAATGGGAAACATCACGAATATGGAAACGTTTGGATTTCTCCTGAATGAGAGCCCAACCTTACCTTATGGTTCGCTTTAAATTATTATTCATTTATTTTTTTGTTTGTTTATAGCTAAGCCTATATTATTATATACTGCAATTTTATTTATCCATTAGAATGATATATTTTTAGTTCCTGTTGGCACATTATAACATTATTAGGCCAGCCGTTATTATTTCTGAATGTAATAAAATGCAACTTATCCATGACTTATATATTTTTTTTCCTCTCACAAACTTAATTTATTTTTTAGCCTGTTAAAAAAAAAAAAAAAAAAAAAAAAAAAAAAAAAAAAAAAAACATGCAGCAAACGAAAATAGGCGATTAATCGGTTAAAATTTGTTACTGTGGGGTAACAGTAATTATAATTATTATATACTTAGGAACAGAGTCTGGGCTTAATCTAGGCTATCCAGGGTTTTTTATTTTTATTTTCATTGCATCTGAAAATGACTTTGTGCAGCACATTCACTTCGTCTCGCGCATTGCTCAGCTGTGGACGATTTCAAAATGTTTGATATAAAGGTTGATGTCCCATTTTATACAGGAATCGTTCATTTAAAAAAAAAATCGAATTATATTGTTAGTTCTAATTATATTGTTAACACAAGTTCATTAGGCTATTTAACATGCACTGTGACATTTTACCCGTTTTAACTTATAAACTCCTTGAGATTTTAAAGTCAGTTTAATAGTATTGAAGTTCAAGTTAAAAAAAAAAAAAAAGTTTTAATTGCTTAAATTATTTCTATGAATTAATAATATGTTATCATGTTTATTCTTGTAGAAAATAAGTGTTTATTCTTTAAGAAAATAAGGGAAAAAATAAGGGGCGATCCAAATATTATTCATATTTGTTTTGCTTCACTTATTTATGTAGGCTACAATTATTCTAAAATAATAATAATAATAATAATAATAATAATAATAATGTCATTAATAGTGCCTTAGTAAATTTGACCATTATAGAATTGTGACTTTAAAGATTAATGATTTAGGAGGTGAAAATACTGTGAATTTACAAATGGCATGGGATTTTAAAGCATTACAACTGAAGGTCTATGAAACGTTAGCCAATAAAGCATTTTTTTAAACAATGGCACTTAAAGTTTTGAACTAAAATATTATTTCAACCATATAGCCTGTGAATAAATAAAAAACATACTTTTCAATAAAATAATACTGAGAGAGTAGGCTGCTTCTGGTGTTTGGATTTGTACTTCAATATAATGAGCTCCAAGTTTAGGAATAGCCTACACGTTTTTTTTTTTTTATTATTATTTCTCTCTCTCTCTCTCTCTCTCTCTCTATTTAACTGTCTATTTAACAGCATTAACTTGCAATGAAATACGTCTTCCTTCAGGTAGACTGAATGTTTTCCTGCCTTGCTAAATGTTGGGTCAGTGAGCGTGAGTCGTGCGCTGTGAAGCGGGAGCAGCTGATGGAGGACTCCGCTTGGTCTTAAAGCCTTCCGCAAACGCTACGTTCACAAATAATGATTTTCATAAAATAATGATTAATTATGAATTGATAATTTGTTATTATTATGGTCTTGTGAAAATAATAATATGGGCTGCGGGAAAATAATGAATAAAAAGAGTAGGGCTGCTTGTGAGTGCAGGCCTGTTTCAACCCAGTAACATGAGAACACACCGTTCCTCACAGTCCAAAAAACAGACTGAGTTCAGTTCAGCTGGAGGGGGTTGGGGGGTAGTTCTGTATAGCTTGTGGGGGTTGATAGAAATGTGTGAATCTCTTGGTCTTTCATATGGACAGTGTCTTATGAGGGTATCAAACTTTAGATAGGACGATTGCATTGTCATTTTGGTTTTAGGGCAACTTTGAAGAAAGGTTTTAATCCACTTCAAATGTTGACTAATGTATAGCGCAATATAATTTATTGGTTATTATAACTTAATTTCAGAGGTAGTTGCCTTAACTCAAAAAAAAAAAAAAAATTAAAAAAAAAATTTCGCAAACTGTTGCGTTAATTTTATTTTGTTTCGTCTAATATTTTTTAGACTATGAAAAATAAATTCTCACAGAATGTAGCCTTTTCATAACCAATATATTGAACCATCTCTTTATGTTTTTCTAAATCCCAAACAGAGTCCAGACATCAGTATGATCTGTCTATGATGTTTTATAGGCTTTTTTAGATTTGGGAATACACATGTGTTACAGATATGACAAAAAACATTTTGGAGTTTTTGGAGACATTATTATTATTATTATTATTATTATTTTTTGTTTTGTTTTGTTTGTTTGTTTTATTATATATATATATATATATATATATATATATATATATATATATATATATATATATATATATGTGTTAAAGCATCTATCCACAACACACAAACCAGAAACAACAATATCTGCAGAGAAGGGTTGGCCATTCTCAAAACATAAAATATCAATTTTATTTAAATTTTAATTTTTGTGTTTCAGAGGAAAAATCAGTGTTAAGCCATCTCTCCATTATAGACCGTTCTGAAAGCAGAATTTATGCAAATGCGTATAAAATGTTTTCAAAACTTTAACAGAGATGTCTAAAGGTTATTTAATAGATCTGCCTCCCATGTAAAATTTTTCTAGTTACTAGTCGTTCATTTGTCATTATTACTAATCAGAGGTTTATATGAAATTAATATCTATAATCCATAATGAGCTTTAATATATTCCGTGCTCAAGCACATGCATTAAGTTTGTCAAAAAGCACAGGCAGAAGTAGCCCAATAATTGTGAAAAAGGAGACATTTTAATTATTTATTAATAAACAAATGTTTTCTTGTCGGCTGCAAGATGAAATTCACGGTGCTGGCTCTCTCTCTAATTTTCGCACAAACACTTGAATATGAATAATAATTCACATTTTAAATATGCATTACAATGTAAATTATTTTTTACATGCAATTATCCAAAATAAAACCAAACAAGATTTGTAATGAAGATAAAACAAATATAAATACATCGTGCGTGTGCACTCAGCATCACTCGCGCCGCGCAAATCTTGCACGCAAACATTTTACACACCTGCATTTAAATGCGGCTGCAATTTTATTTTTTTACTTAAATTCTATGAAAGCAAGTAAAGAAGGCCCCCTTTAAAATCACTGAAGTTGTCTATTAATGAAGCTCTTTTTTTTTTTTTTTTTAACATAATTTGCTCTTTGTTGATTATAATGAGAGAACTTGAGTTTAATCATGAGGACGTTTTATTAATCAGTCCATTCTTTAGAGTTTCAATGATTTAGTTAAATCGTGCAGGTTTAATTTATTAGTTTCTTGTTTTAATTAGGCCTAAATAATGGGAACGAAATTATACAGTGCCTCACGTTTTACTACAAAATAATTTATAAAACATGCAACAATTTCTTAATCAGTGTACAGACAAATATATTTACCCAAGAAGTTGTCTGTCAAAATAAAGGACAGGTAACGAATAACAAAACGTAGAACCAACGTTGTGGATGGCCACCTACTGTATATATATATATATATATATATATATATATATATATATATATATATATATATATATATGTATATATATATAATATATATATATATATATATATATATATATATATATATATATATATATATATATATATATATATATATATAGTGACGCGTGTCCCGAGCTCTCATCAGTGTCGCCCTGGAAACAGAGCAGGCACACCTGCACCTGCTCATTATGGGCTGAGCGGTCACACGGGCTTTATAAGTGGCGCCGACGAACACAGAGGTGAGATATGTCTCCAGAAGACTCAGCTAACAGTTCTCTGTGTTTTCTCCGGACAGCAGCGTGTGACCGCCAGCCCTCACAGGACACGGACTTCACGGACCCAACCACAGCACTGCACCTTATAGGAGAAGATAAGGCCGAGCACTGAGCACCGGAAACCCCTCACGTTGGCTATTTCCCCTTCACGTCTGTCAATAAAAAATCCACCCTTCGGGGACCTTACCTTGATCCTCGTGTCATGTGCTTCTTCACCCCATAAAACTGGTGGAGAATGCGGGCATTGCAGTGAAGAAGTCACCGACCAGGATCCCACTACATCCACTATCACTGGGTTTGTTGACGGACTTTTTTTTCCAGATTGTTTTGCTCACGTCCCCTTCCTGTTTCCCCAGGTGGCGCTCCTCCCCCCCACGATGGAAGATCTGCTGAAGCACCTCACCGAGGTGAGCATCCGCCAGCAACAGATCATGGAGCACATGGCCTCCCCGACAAGGGGAAACGGAACGAGAGCTCGCCGCCCTCCGCATGGCTGCCACCTCGCGAACTCCGCTACCTGACCCCTTCCTTCAGATGTTCGAGGCGATCGCTGCCCGGGAGGCGTGGCCCAGGGACAAGTGGGCGCGGATCGTGGCGCCGTTGCTGACGGGAGAGGCGCAACGGGCATACTTTATGCTTGGCCTCGAGCGAAGCGGTTTGTATGAAGAGTTGAAAAAGGAGATCTTGGGACGGGTTGGACTGTCGCCCATTAGCGCCGCCCAACTGTTCCATGACTGGTCCTACAATCCAAGGCGGCCCGCCCGTGCGCAAGTGACCGACCTCTCCCGCCTTGCCCAACATTGGCTACTGGCTGGGGGTCCCACCGCACACCAGGTAGCGAAGCGCGTAGTAGTGGACCGCCTCCTTCGGGCCCTTCCCCGCCCTCTACGGCAGGCGGCCGGTATGCGGAACCCCACCAATGTCGACGAGCTGGTGGAGGCCATCGAGCTGGCGGAAGCCACCCAACACCGGGAGGCTGGGGAGCGAGCGCCACCCTTTCCCCGAAGGGTGGTCCAGGAGCGACGCGTGCCGGAGGGCACCCAGCGACCAGTCGGCAGGCCGGCGGTTCCCGGGCCACAGGATGAGCCCATGCCTACCGAAGCTCCCCATTCCCCTGGACGTGCTTGGCTGGCAGGCTGTACCGTACACGCGGAACCTCCAAAGCAGGCCCCACGAGCGGAAAAGTGACGGTAAATGGCCGACCGGTCCTCGCCCTCCTCGATTCTGGCAGCGGGGTCACCCTGATCAGGCCGACAGTCCTTCCTCCACGGCCGGAACCCAAACCCAGACTGTCCATCACCTGCGTCCACGGCGACACCAGGGAAGTACCGGCGCGTCACTATCACGGCACCCCCGGGTGCCTGGCCAGTGGAAGTTGGGATCGTCAAGGATCTGCCTGTACCGGTCCTCCTCGGCAGGGATTGGCCGGGGTTCGACCGCCTCTTCGCCTCCGCTAGCCAGCCTGTCAGCCCCGCCGGGAACCGCTCCCAGTGCCGGACGACTACGAAGCCCCGACGGCGCCCCGTGCTGCTGGCCTCGGACAGCCCCAGGGAGGGTGAGTCTTCCCGTCATAGCCCTAACCTCTTTTATGACCTCTTCCAGCAGGTGGCTGAGGCCTTTGCCCGGGAGCAGCACGAGGATGACCGCCTCAAACACTGCTGGGCCCAAGTGAGGGTCGCCAAAGGGAAGGATCTCCAACCGGCACCCCACCCAACACTGCACCTCGTGGTCAAAGATGGCCTGCTGTACTGTGTCGCACAGCGAAGGGGGGAGGAAAAAACCTTGCTGGTAGTCCCAAGGACCAAGACAGGAGCGGTGATGGAGCTGGCGCATGCCCATCCCATGGCCGGCCACTTGGGAGCTCAAAACACCATCCAACGCATCCGCGACCGTTTCCACTGTCCAGGCCTGGAGGCCGAAGTGAAGCGCTTCTGCATGGCCTGTCCCACCTGTCAACGGACGTCTCCACGCACCCCTCCCCCCAGCCCGCTGATTCCGCTGCCCATCATTGAGGTGCCCTTCGAGTGGATCGGAATGGACCTGGTAGGGCCGCTGCCGAAGTCCGCCCGGGGTCATGAACACATCCTGGTCATCCTGGACTACGCCAACCCGCTACCCTGAGGCCATTCCCCTTCGCAAAGCCACCGCAAAAGCCATCGCCCAGGAGCTCTTCCTGCTGAGTAGTTGGGTCGGCCTACCATCCCAGATACTGACTGACCAGGGCACCCCCTTCATGTCCCGGGTGATGGCTGACCTCTGCAAGCTCCTCAAAATCAAGCAGCTCCGCACCACCGTATACCATCCGCAGACGGACGGCCTGGTCGAACGCTTCAATCAAACACTGAAGCAGATGCTGCGGCGAGTGGCTGAGGAGGACAAGCGCGACTGGGACAAGATGCTGCCCTACGTGTTGTTCGGCATTCGGGAGGTGCCCCAGGCTTCCACGGGATTTACCCCCTTCGAGCTCCTCTTCGGCCTGCTAGATGTCGCCCGAGAAGCCTGGGAACAGCAGCCAGCCGTCCACAGCTCCACGATTGAGCATGTCCGGGAGATGCGGGAGAGGATCGACAGGGTCATGCCCATTGTCCGGGAGCACATGGCCAAAGCCCAGCAGGCCCAGCAACGACATTATAACAGGGCGGCCCAGCCACGGGAGTTTCAGCCAGGGAACACGTCATGGTCCTCGTCCCCACCGCCGCCTGTAAATTCTTGGCCAGCTGGCAAGGTCCCTACAGCATCACGGAAAAGATCGGCCCAGTCACCTACCGAGTCCGGCAGCCCGGAAGACGCAGAGAGGACCAACTGTACCACGTAAACCTTCTGAAGCGCTGGGTCGGGACTGGGCCTCAGCTGGCATCCCTTGCTCATCGACTTTCCGTGGCTGTGGACATGGACCCCCACCTCTCGGCCGCCCAAAAGTCGGAGCTGCAACACCTGGTCAGGCAGTTCACCGATGTGTTCTCTCCCCAGCCAGGGCGGACCCACGTACTTAAGCACGATATCCGCACAGCACCCGGAGTGATCGTCCGGCAGCGGCCCTATCGTGTTCCGGAGGTTTGGCGACACGCCATTGAGGAGGAGGTACAGGAGATGTTGAGGTTAGGGACCATCGAACCATCACGCAGCCCCTGGTCCAGCCCCATCGTCATGGTTCCAAAGCCCGATGGCACCTTCCGCTTTTGCAATGAATTCCGCCGCCTAAACGAAGTCTCGGAGTTTGATGGCTACCCCATGCCACGGGTCGATGAACTCTTGGACCGCCTTGGGAGGGCCCGGTACATTTCAACCCTCGACCTCACCAAGGGCTACTGGCAGGTCCCCCTAACCGAGCAGGCCAAGCCGAAGACGGCCTTCTCGACCCCCAGTGGCCACTGGCAGTACCGGGTCCTACCCTTCGGCCTGCATGGGGCTCCCGCCACCTTCCAGCGGCTCATGGACATCCTCCTGCGGCCCCACCAGGCCTACGCGGCCGCCTACCTGGACGATGTAGTCATATATTCCGAGACTTGGGAGGAGCACCTGGAGCGGCTGCGGAAGGTGCTATCGGAACTCCGCGGGGCTGGACTAACCGGCAACCCCCGTAAGTGTCACCTGGCCCTCACCGAAGCCAAGTACCTCGGCTACCGAGTGGGCCGCGGCCTCATTTGACCCCAGGAGAAGAAAGTGGCGGTGATCCTCTCCGCGCCGCGGCCCACCACCAAAACGCAGGTACGGGCCTTTTTGGGGTTGGCGGGATGTTACCGCTGTTTCATCCCTAACTTCTCCTCCTTAGCCTCTCCCCTGACAGACCTGACCAGGAAGGGGCAACCAGAGAAGGTCCCGTGGAACCCAGAGACGGAGAGCGCGTTCCATCGGGTGAAGGCCGCCCTCACCTCCGAGCCCGTGCTCAGGGCCCCCGACTTCAATCGCCCCTTCCTGGTGCAAACGGATGCATCCGATACCGGGTTGGGAGCCGTCCTCTCCCAGGTCATCAACAGCGAGGAACACCCGGTGATCTATATCAGCCGGAAGCTGACCTCAGCGGAACGACGGTATGCGGCCGTCGAGAAGGAGGCACTGGCCGTCAAGTGGGCAGTCCTGGAGCTCCGCTACTACCTTCTCGGCCGCCAGTTCACCCTGATCACGGACCACGCCCCCCTACAGATGGCCCGGGCGAAGGACACCAACGCCAGGGTGACTCGGTGGTTCCTCGCGCTCCAGGACTTCCACTTCACCGTACAACACCGGGCGGGGACGGCCAATGCAAATGCCGATGGACTCTCGAGGATATGGTCAGCTTTCGCAGGTCTGTCAGGCTCCACTCCCCGCCCTCCCCCAATCTCCCCACTTCTCCACAGGGACAGGACGACGCTTGGGGGGGGGAGTGTGACGTGTGTCCCGAGCTCTCATCAGCGTCGCCTTGGAAACAGAGCAGGCACACCTGCACCTGCTCATTATGGGCTGAGTGGTCACACTACACACTACCATTACAGACGGGCTTTATAAGCGGCGCCGAAGAACACAGAGGTGAGATATGTCTCCAGAAGACTCGGCTAACAGTTCTCTGTGTTTTCTCCAGACAGCAGCGTGTGACCGCCAGCCCTCACAGGACACGGACTTCACGGACCCACACAGCACTGCACCTTATAGGAGAAGAGAAGGCCGAGCACTGAGCACCGGAAACCCCTCACGTTGGCTATTTCCCCTTCACGTCTGTCAATAAAATTCCACCCTTCGGGGACCTTACCTTGATCCTCATGTCGTGTGCTTCTTCACCCCGTCAAAATATATATATATATATATATATATATATATATATATATATATATATATATATATATATATATATATATATACACTTGTATTAGTTTTCACATAATGTGTACACATTTTACTAGTTAGACTTTTTCCAAACTATAATTCTGACTAAATGTATAATCAAGTGAAATATTATGAAGCAATCCCCGAACCCGGTGGTGGACACCGGAAGTAAGGGATGCTGTCAAGCTGAAGAAGGAGTCCTAACAGGCCTGGCTGGCTTGCAGGACTCCTGAGGCAGCTGGCGGGTACCTGCAGGCCAAGCGGGCTGCAGCTCAGGTGGTTGTGGAGGCAAAAACTCGGGTCTGGGAGGAGATTGGTGAGGCCATGGAGAAAGACTATCAGTTGGCCTTGAAGAGATTCTGGCAAACTGTATGGCACCTCAGGAAGGGGAAGCAGTGCCCTGCCAACGCTGTTTACAGTGGAGGTGGGCAACTGTTGACCTCAACTGGGGATTTCGTTGGACAGTGGAAGGAATACTTTGAGGACCTCCTCAACCCCACCGACATGCCTTCCGTTGAGGAAGCAGATGCAGAGGGCTCAGAGGTGGACTTGTCTATCACCCAAGCTGAAGTCACCGAGGTAGTTAACAAGCTTCTTGGTGGCAAGGCACCAGGGGTGGATGAGATCCGCCCTGAGTACCTCAAGTCCCTGGATGTTGTGGGGCTGTCTTGGCTGACACGTCTCTGCAGCATCGCGTGGCGGTCGGGGACAGTGCCTCTGGAATGGCAGACCGGGGTGGTGGTCCCTCTTTTCAAGAAGGGGGAACAGAGGGTGTGTTTCAACTACAGGGGGATCACACTCTTCAACCTTCCTGGGAAAGTCTATGTCAGGGTACTGGAGAAGAGAATTCGGCCGATAGTCAAAACTTGGATTCAGGAGGAATAATGCGGTTTTCATCCCGGTCGTGGAACACTGGACCAGCTTTATACCCTCACTAGGGTGCTGGAGATGGGAGTTTGCCCAACCAATTCACATGTGTTTTGTGGATTTGGAGAAGGCATTCGACCGTGTCCCTCGCGGCCTGCTGTGGGGGGTGCTCCGGGAGTATGGGGTACGGGGCCCTCTGTTAAGGGCTGTCCGGTCCCTTTATGACCGGAGCAGGAGCTTGGTTTGCATTGCCGACAGTAAGTCAGACTTGTTCCCGGTACATGTTGGACTCCGGCAGGGCTGCCCTTTATCACTGGTCCTGTTCATTACTTTTATGGACAGGATTTCTAGGCACAGCCAGGGGCCGGAGTGTGTCCGGATTGGGGACCACATGATCCGCTGGGACGGTTTGCAGCTGAGTGTGAAGCGGCTGGGATGAGAATTAGCACCTCCAAGTCCGAGGCCATGGTTCCCAGCTGGAAAAGGGTGGCATGTCCCCTTCAGTTTGGTGGAGAGCTCCTGCCTCAAGTGGAGGAGTTCAAGTATCTTGCGGTCCTGTTCACGAGTGAGGGAAGGATGGAGCGGGAGATTGACAGGCGGATAGGTGCAGCTTCTGCAGTGAAGCGGTCGATGTACCTGTCTGTCGTGGTAAAGAGGGAGCTGAGCTGCAAGGTGAAGCTCTTTATTTACAGGTCGAGCTATGTTCCTAGTATCACCTATGGTCACAACCGAAAGGACAAGATCCCAGATACAGGCGGCAGAAATTAGCTTTCTCCGTAGGGTGGCTGGGCGCTCCCTTAGGGTGAGGAGCTCGGTCACTCGGGAAGAACTCAGAGTAGAGCTGCTGCTCCTCCACATCGAGATGAGCCAGCTGAGGTGGCTTGAGCATCTGTTCCGGATGCCTCCTAGACGCCTTCCTAGGGTGGTGTTCCGGGCAGATCCCACCGGGAGGAGGCCCCGGGGAAGACCGAGGACATGCTGGAGGGACTATGTCTCTCAGCTGGCCTGGGAACGCCTCGGTATCCCCCCGGAAGAGCTGGAGGAAGTGTCTGGGGAGAGGGAAGTCTGGGGGTCTCTGCTTAGACTGCTGCCCCCGCGACCCGGCCCCGGATAAGCAGAAGATGATGGATAGACTTTTCAAAAGCTTGGAGTCAGTATATATAGAAATTTAAACTTTTATTTAGCACACACGTGATGATAAATAAAAACAATTAATACAATAAATGTTACAAACAATGCTGTTCTTTCAATTTATCAAAAAAAAAAACTGAAAAAATATTCTCAGCTCTCTTCAACATTAGTAACAATAATAATAACAATAAAAAAATTGAGTAAAAAAAACTGAATATTAGAAGGATTTCTGAAGGATCGTGTGACTGGAGTAATGATGCTAAAAATTCAGCTTTGAAAGTCAGCTTTGATTGTTCCTAATAAAATGTTTAACCGCACTTGCAAGTGAATCTCAAATTATTTTGTGGGATAATTAAATAAATTATAAATAAACTACAAACATAAAAATATATACATTTATTTTGTCCTCAAATTCTTTATTGTAATTCTTCCCTCTTGGTCACACACCTGGCTGAAAGGCTCATTATGCAGCTCATTATGAGGGCCTTTGTCTTCTCAGGTGTGAATCACATAAATATTCACAGTCAAACACGCCTGCTCGCATATGCCCTTTCTTTTGAATTTACCTTTAATAATGTTGAAGGATAGTGTTTAACTAAACACATGTATAGAGACTTGTTTAGTAAGTTTTTATCTGAAGAGACTTTAGATTTTTTATCATGCAATTTAAAGCATTTTAACTGCTTAATTATTGTTTGTCTGGTTTTTATCTTGTGTTTATGTAACTCTATTACTGTAACTCAGTTTGCAACGATGAGCAAAATGCCAGTGAACCGTGCCCACACAGAGCGGCCGAGATTAACAGCTGCATCGTCCAAACATCGGCCGGAGAGCATTTGTGATTAGATGCAGACATCGCGGTGACATATTCCCAATTATACAACAGTTCGTTCTGGTTCTTAAATCTGATTGGTTGAGAACTGTGAGCCATACTGATATCGCCACAGGAACGCCCTTTCACCATTTGTTTCACTCCACTTCCAGTATTTCTCACAGCGTGTGTCATGGTGGACACCCAAACCCACTAAAATTTCACAGAATCTAGTTTTTTAATCACAGAATGTAGTTTTCAGAGTTTTTTTAGGCAAGGAATGTACTTGTTTAGTCTTAAAATATACAGTGTGTTAATAAAGAACATCTATTTGAAAATTTGCTTCAACGTTTTTGGAGACGTTAACTCTAGGGTGTCAGCTGCCGTTCAGCGCTCATGAACCGCCGAGAGCAGCCTCACCTCGTCCAGATCTTCTGGGGGGTATTCCAGAAAGCAGGTTATGTGACATACCCGGGTATGTTTAAGAGTAAGTAAGTGGATAACCTCAACTTTCGGTTCCAAAAACGGAGGTAACTTTCAGGGTATGTTAGAAGTCATAGCAACTCACTCTCTGAACCGCTCTGGAGCAGGTTATGTTCCAGGGTTAGTTCACTTCAGCGAGCATTATCTCACACATGGAGCGCCATTTTCTATAATGTCTAAATTCTAAATCAAAATACATATCTGATATGACTTAATATATAATTAGCATAAAACAAACAATATAATTCACATTCTCAAGGATTAAAGATTAAATGGAAAAAAATAAAAATGATTGCACAGCCATCAATTAGGTGGCGATATGCACTAAGCATGTAAACAACTAATGAACAAAAGAAGAAGAAAGAAACAGCTTGGCACGCTTTTTCTTAGCGTCCATTTCCATAGTGACTCATCGATTCGTCGCTCTGTTGAGAATGTCTTGAGTCTTAACCAGGAACATACTCTAAGTTGAATGAACTTACTCCCGGATGCGTTTTTGGAACCACATACCTCGAGTAAGCAAGGCTTGGGGTTAATCAACCGAGAGTTCAGGGTTTAGTTCACGGTAAGTTAACCCTGCTTTCTGGAATACACCCCTGGAATTTGCCACTGGCAATGATGCCTCTATAGTGGTTAAACATGAGATATAATTCATTTGGGGTAAATCTGTCAGGCAGTCTTTGGTCTCATTAATCTATTATTTGCTTCAGAGCAAATAGTTTTAGCTGAGGGCAAAATCTATATATCAATATATTTTATGTAACTTTAATGCTGTATATTAGAGCAGTGCTTCCCAAACCTGTCCTGGAGGCCCCCCTGCCCTGCACCTTTTGTATGTGTCTCTTATCTAACACACCCGATTCCACTCATCAGCTTGTTAGTAGAGACTGCATGAACTAAACTGGGTGTGTCTGATAAGGGAGACGTACAAAATGTGCAGGGCAGGGGGTCCTCCAGGAGAGGTTTGGGAAGCACTGTATTAGAGCATGGCTTTTATGATGGCTGTTGTTGTTGTTTATTATTCAATAAATAATATTATATATTAATATTATATACTTAGTATTGGGAAACAGTGTATGTATTCATGATGGTGATTTTTGTGACATTGTTCCACCATTAGATGGCAACAAGAGACTGTTTTATGAGTCAGCAGTAAAGACTTTTTAAAGACACTTCATTTCCAGCGATATTGTTGACTTGATTGCACAGTTACTAGGAACTAGTTCCGACTATTCTCAAGCTTGTGGTCATCCCTGTTGCTTGTGCACCTTTTCCTACCCAATTTCTTCCTTCCAGTCAACTTTGCATTTAATATGCTTTGGTACAGCACTCTGTAAACATATTTAAATGTTTTTTTCTTGTGACAAAAATTCTCATGCCTTAAAATAGCTTAAATGTCTCTACACCCTTGCCTCATTTACTATATGCCAGGGGTGTCAAACTCAGAGCCCTGCAGAGTTTTGTTCCAACCCTGCTCCAATACACATACCATGTAGTTTTCAAATAAGCCTGAATGACTTTGATTAGTTGGATCAGGTGTGATTAATTAGAGTTAATTAATTAATTAGAGTGGATACTGTAACAGTTGTTGAAGTTACTTACTTGACGATGTTGTGTCCTCAAAATGCCTTGAAAACTTGAATACAGCCAAGTTTGTGATTCTTATTCGTGCCCACGAGCAAATGCGAGTGAAGTGCGGCCGCCAATGCAGGAGAGGTGGGTCTGACTCCGGGCTACTTTTACACTGTTGCCGTGGGTTATTATTCAAGTTAATGTTTCTAAATTTATGTTAAACCATGGCTTCATGGGTGTTTTGCTCTATTTTATTTTTGGTTTTGTGCAGGTAATCCTATTGGGATATTTTAGATGTGATCTCTATGCTATGATTTCAATGCACGCAATGTTTGTGTAAATGGAGGGAGGGATATGCTAGGAATCGATCCCTTAATGTGATTGATTATTGAATTTTTTTTGAAAAAAAAAAAAAAACCTTACACGATATTCACATTTTTTGAGTTGTACCTGTAGATAACCTTAAAGCTAACATATTCATACTAAAAGCCAAAAAACTTTGAATTTCATTGGGACTTTAAATCACAACATGATGGTTCCATCTTCCAACTTTCAAACGTTAAGCATGTACCTTTCATTTAAAAGAAGAATTTAATGTTAATGTATGTAAGGATCAATGTCAAGGGCTGATGTGTAACAAACACACTACTGTAAAACCATTTTGTTTAAATTACAAATAGATTACATCCATAAATCTGATGCCCACATTTAAATACCGTCTGAAATGCAGTTAGACAAAATGCAATACTGTTCACATAAGTAATATCTACTGTCTTTGATGACAACACATATTTTCAAAAACTGAAGGGGGAGAAATATTAACAAGCTTGATGCTATGACCTGGGGGGTATTCCAGAAAGCAGGTTATGTGACATACCCGGGTATGTTTAAGAGTAAGTAAGTGGATAACCTCAACTTTCGGTTCCAAAAACGGAGGTAACTTTCAGGGTATGTTAGTAGTCATAGCAACTCACTCTCTGAACTTAAACTGCTCCGGAGCAGATTATGTTCCAGGGTTAGTTCACTTCAGCTAGCCTTCAGTGGGCGTGACAGATAGCGCACAGCATTATATAATATTACAATATGTAATATAGCTTATTATATATATATATTTTTTTTTTGATATGTTAATGAGGAAGCACTAATATAAGTAATAAATAAGGTAACATTATTCTAATATGATTATTTCTTTTATTGCCATATATAAGAGTTATCTGTATAAATTATAAAACATTATGACAAGGTAATGTTTAACTTATAAATATTTATTTATTTTATTTATTACATGTTATATTATCTCACACATGGAATTTCTATAATGTCTAAATTCTAAATCAAAATACATATCTGATATGACTTAATATATAATTAGCATAAAACAAAAAATATAATTCACATTCTCAAGGATTAAAGATTACATGGAAAAAAATAAAAATGATTGCACAGCCATCAATTAGGTGGCGATATGCACTAACCATGTAAACAACTAATGAACAAAAGAAGAAGAAAGAAACAGCTTGGCGCGCTTTTTCTTAGCGTCCATTTCCATAGTGACTCGTCGATTCGTCGCTCTGTTGAGAATGTCTTGAGTCTTAACCAGGAACATACTCTGAGTTGAATGAACTTACTCCCGGACGCATTTTTGGAACCACATACCTCGAGTAAGCAAGGTTTGGGGTTAATCAACCGAGAGTTCAGGGTTTAGTTCACTATAATTTAACCAAAATTTCTGGAATACACCCCTGGTAGATAAATAATTAATTAATAAATAATAATAATAATAATAATCATCTGCCAGGCTATTTTGATATGACTTCTATCTCCCTAAAATAATGTGACTGCTCTAGAGAAAGAGAGAGAGAAAGAGAGAGAAAACACCAAACTAACCATTTAACATTAGTTTTGTATTTAAAAAAAGTGCATGTAAACATGACAAATATTCATTGTTGTTCATTTGGAGAACTGTTTTTATCTGCTGCTAAAGATGCAAATGCATGTTCATCTATTTAAACCTCTTTTTTGGAATTTAGAGCCATTCAGTCAGAATCACGTTGTCCAGAATTATTGCTTCTTTCAGACAGACATGATCAGTTATACTGGTCATACTGAAAACACGGATCTATTACACCTTCCTTTAGCATTCAAGTTGTATGAGATCTCACTCACACACACACTCTCACAGCTTAGCATGGACTAAGATTTTGCAAAAACAATTACATACGCATCATATGCTCTTTCAATCAGATGTTACCAATCAAGTTACCACCTATTATAGTTGACATTAATTATAAGAAGTAGAATGTGTCAGACAGGAAGACAAATAAGAGAAGCATCATGCTTGTTTTAAATGTAGTCAGTGCTATTATTTTGTTGAATGCATTTATTGACCGGTTGAGGTAAACAGTGTTCTGAGAAATACTAGAATCACATTTGTCCTGCAGTAATGACCACTATAAAGAGATGCAAGATGAACAAACGCAAGTTACAGAGAAGCTGATCTTTGGGCCAGCAGTTGTTTCATAAGGATGGAATCTCCAGCACCAAATCTTTCTAGACAGCAGATTCTCCTCAGTGCTGAAGATGTTATTGATTCTGCTTCTTTGAAAGGTACCTATTTGACAAGGAGACAGAATTATTAGGGTTGTAAAAATAATTTATTACACATGTATTGAATTAATTACAACACATGCTTATTAGAATTAACCACAATTAGTCACATATCTTAATTTGGGAGACTTTTTCAAAAGAAAAGTTCTTGTGAGAGACAATGGTATTGAAGAGACAAAAAGTGTTAAGTGTTAATTCATTCATAGCTGCACACAGTTCATAACGGCGTTATTTTAGTACCACTGATATACCATTATAGTAGTTTTTGTTACTATATTGGCCTCTACAGTTCTCCTAAGGATTTTTTAATTTCAAAGTCTCAAAGCATTTTGGTGTCTTTAACATGCTTAAAAAACTCTTGAAACTTTGCACACATGTTGGAATTGTTGACCATTAGGGCTGGGAAAAAGCAGGAAGTGAGTCACAGTCGTAGTGCCACCAACTGACAGCAGAAATTGTGTACTTACAACTACTTTTAAAATTGTCCTCTTACATTTACCCAAACTGCTTCAAGCCAGATCAGAACAATTTCAAGACTGCTGCCTTGACATCTAGCTAAAGTAAAACCTTTATATATATATATATATATATATATATATATATATATATATATATATATATATATATATATATATATATATATATATATATATAATTCAGTTATTAATTGTTGTATTTCAAGAAGCTTTATAATCAGCACTCTACATCCCTCTTCATCTCTCCTCATATTAAAGTGAATATAGTATATTATTCACTTTACCTTTCCCAGTGCTTGTGGTTGAGACCTGAAAAGTCATCAAGTTTAGCAATCTCCTTCAGATACAGAGACAGCTTATGGAGTTCTTTGTCTTTCTCACGGTTTAAGTGTGCCTTCATGAACGGTCTGATCTATGACAAATACAGAATGACAGAAACAATTAACATGAGTGGAGGGAGAAGAGAGAACAAATGTTCTGAAGCATCATGATTTTTATGTCTTTAACAATTCTAAAATGGTTTGGAATAATCCATTTGTTAAGATCTTCACCACAGCTGGCACTTACATATGCACAATACTCTGCTTGCTGTCAATTATCTTGTGAACAAGAATTTAAACTTCCATAAAGTTAGGCAAGGTTGAAGCAAATTACTGTGGGTTCATTGCACAGGATACATAATGCGATAAACTTGTGGTTTTGCTCAATATCGCAATGATCGTCAATTTTGAAGCTACACTATCTACACTATCAAACAAAAGTATGGGGATAGTAAGATATATATATATATATATATATATATATATATATATATATATATATATATATATATATATATATATATATATCTCACACACACAGAGAGAGAGAGTGGGGAAAATATATTGATCCATTTATTTGATCCCCTGCTGATTTTGTAAGTTTGCCCACTTACAAAAAAAAGGGTCTGTAATTTTTATGGTAGGTTTATTTTAATGTATAGAGACAGAATACCAACCAAAAAATCCAGCAAAAACACATTATATAAAGGTTAGAAATTGATTTGCATTTGCCAAATTGCAAATCACATAACCAGTCTGTGTTTCCAGCTACGTGAGGGATCAGACCCGAACTACACGGGAGGAGCTTGTTAATGATTTTAAGGAAGTTGGGACCACAGTCACCAAGCAAAACTGAGCTCTTTGGCATTAACTCGACTTGCCATGTTTGGAGGGAGAGAAATGCTGACAAGAACACCATACCTACAGTCAAGCACAGAGGTGGAAGCATTATGCTTTGGGGCTGTTTTTCTGCTAAGGGTACAGGATGACTTCACCACATTGAGGGGCAAATGAACGGGCCCATGCACTGTAAAATCTTGGACGAGAACCTCTTTCCCTCAGCCAGAACACTGAAAATGGGTCATGGATAAGTCTTAAAGAATTACAATCCTTGTCCTTATGCACTTTATTCATTTGCTGCTTGAAAAAAAAAAAAAAAAAAAAAAAAAAAAGCTTTCTAATCTTTTTGTAATCTGTTTTCTTTTCATTTATTATACAATTAACAAAAATAAAAAGACCTCTAACACTAGCTTGCTCTATTCCTTTTTTTTTTTTTTTTTTTTTTGAAATTTTCTTCTGCGAGCAGTAATATAAAACAAAAAGCAACTGTGCAAATTTAGAACCCACCCCCGGGTAGACTTCAAAATAAAAAGAGAGAAAAAAGGAATAAATAAATACATACAATAAACAATAATAATAAAAATAAATTAAGTAATATTAATACATGACAATAAAATAATTTTTACAAAGATTTTAGAAAAGATGACAACATTAACAGCTGAAAGCCATAAATTTACAGTTTTTACATAAGAACCATGTATACGAGAAGTTGAGTGTTCCATCGAGATAATGTCCAACAAATACACAGTCCAGGTTTGTCTGTCCATTGTGTGAGGAGGATTCCAATGGTTGATTATCAACTTTTTTGCTGCCGTGAGTCATTTGGTGGTTAGGGTTTTAAGATTAAATTGTCTTCTAAAAACTCTAACGACCAAATGATTCATTGGATAAAACATGTACCTCCCCATTAAGATCCTTAGCCCAAACGGTTGTAATAGATAAAGGTTTGTATGAATGCTCAAGAAGAAAGAGATAGATAACTGAAGCAGAGGAGGGAGATTTCTCAAAAGGAAGGATTAGTTTGCGCAAAGGGTCAATAGGCAGTTGAGAGTTCCAGGGCACCCCATATGCCCGTAGGGCTGATCTAATGCCTCTCATCAAAAAACCATAACTTGACCCCAAAGAACTAGTTAACTACAGACCGATCTCAAATCTTTCTGTACTGATACTAGAAAATGTAGTATCCTCACAATTATATTCTTTCTTAGAAAAAAATGTTATCTGTGAGGATTTCTAGTCAGGATTTAGACCGTATCATAGTACTGAGACTGCTCTCCTTAGAGTTACAAATGAACTGCTCTTAACATCTGATCGTGGTTGTATCTCTCTATTAGTACTATTGGATCTAAGCGCTGCGTTCGACACTACTGACCACAACATTCTTTTGCAATGATTAGAAAACTTTGTTGTTATTAATGGAAGTGCATTAGCATGGTTTAAATCGTACCTATATGACTGCCATCAATTTGTAGCAGTGAATGAAGAGGTATCATATCGATCACAAGTGCAGTATGGAGTACCTCAAGGCTCAGTACTAGGGCCGTTACTCTTCACGCTTTACATGTTACCCTTGAGAGATATCATAAGGAAACATGGTGTTAGCTTTCACTGTTATGCTGATGATACTCAGCTCTATATTTCTTCACGGCCCGGCGAAACATACCAATTTGAAAAACTAACGGAACGCATAGTCGATATAAAAAAAAACTGGATGACGAGTAATTTCTTACTACCAAATTCTGAGGTGTTAATTATAAAGACCTAAAAACTCTGCATGTAACATCCGAGAACGCTGTCTAAGACTTGATGGCTGCTCTGTCAATTCTTCGTCATCAGTTAGGAACCTAGGTGTGCTATTTGACAGCAATCTTTCCTTAGAAAAACAAGTTTCTAGCATTTGTAAAACTGCATTTTTCCATCTCAAAAATATATCTAAATTACGACCTATGCTCTCAATGTCAAATGCAGAAATGTTAATTTATGACCTCAAGGTTAGATTATTGTAATGCTTTATTGGGTGGTTGTTCTGCACACTTAATAAACAAACTCCAGTTGGTCCAAAAAGCAGCAGCTAGAGTTCTTACCAGAACCAGGAAGTATGACCATATTAGCCCGGTTCTGTCAACACTGCACTGGCTACCTATTAAACATCGTAAAGATTTTAAAATCTTGCTTATTACTTAAAGCCCAGAATGGTTTAGCACCTCAGTATTTGAATGGGTTCTTGTTACATTATAGTCCTTCACGTCCGCTGCGTTCTCAAAACTCTGGCAATTTGATAATACCTTGAATATCAAAGTCAACTGCAGGCGTCAGATCCTTTTCCTATTTAGCGCCTAAACTCTGGAATAACCTACCTAACATTGTTCGGGAGGCAGACACACTCTTGCAGTTTAAATCTAGATTAAAGATCTATCTCTTAACACATAACACACTAATACGCTTTTTAATATCTAAATCTGTTAAAGGATTTTTAGGCTGCATTAATTAGGTAAACCGGAACCGGGAACACTTCCCATAACACCCGATGTACTTGCTACTTTGTTAGAAGAATGGCATCTACGCTAATGTTGTTCAGTTTCTTTGACACAATCTGTTTTGTATAAAGCGCTATATAAATAAAGGTGACTTGACTTGACAATGCGCATATACATAAAAATGGAGGTACCTGGCAGATTATATTGAGTTTTGAGATTCTGGAAGGATTGTAAACCACGATCATCATAGATATCTTCCAGAGTGTTTACTTTATTATGAGTCCACTGCGGACAATGAAATGGAGTACTGCCTGACAAAAGATTATTATTGTGGAAAATAGGCAAATGCCTATGCCATATTGTAACTAATTGTGAACGTCTTTCCACATCCCTCCATGTGGAGAGGAGGTGGGTTACAATGGGACCAAACTGAGATTTACACTAAGCAGAACCCCCGAAAAAATAAGATGCTTCAATTTATATGGATAAACAATTGATTCCTCAATTGCTCTCCAAGACACAGAAGCCTCAGGAACAAACCAAACTGATAAAGGTCGGAGGGAAAAGGCTTGAGCATACAGTCTAAAGATGGGAAAAGAAAGACCTCCATGTAATCTACTTCATTTTAGGGTAGTCAGTTTAATACGAGGGCGTTTCCCATCCCATATACCCTGAAACACATGCATCAAGTTTGTTCCAGTAGCCAACCGGTGGAGCAAGAGGAATCATGGAAGTAAAGAAATTAATTCGCTGGAGAACATTTATTTTAATCACCGATATATGAGCCTGAAGAGAAGTAGGAAGACTAGACCAATTTTCCAAATCTGTGGATACTTTGGCTAGAATACTATTATAGTTTTTTTTGAGGGAATTTCCTGCAAGTAAGGAAAAACATCTATCCCCAAGTACTTAAAGTTTTGAACCAATGGAATAGATACAGGAAGGGAAATGGGATGAATTTTAGAATTAAGGGGAAGTAGACATGACTTACTTCTATTGATTTTAAACCCAGAGAGAGATCCAAAATGGTCAAATAAATTCAACACATGAGGAATAGAATGTGACAGCTTCTCCAAAAACAATAAGATATCATCCACAAACAAATAAATGATGATGATGAGTATTCTGTATAATTATTGGAGAAATAGTTTCAGATTGTCGGACCACTTGAGCTAAGGGTTCCAAGGACAGGGCAAATAACAGAGGAGAAAGCGGGCAACCCTGACGAGTACCTCAATGTATAAAGAATGGGTTAGAGCAAACAGAACCTGTGAGAACACTGGCTGCTGGATTGGTGTACAGAACTTTTACCATATTTATGAAACTCGATCCTAGACCCAGATGCTTGTAGAACCGCCCATAAATAGTTTCATTCTAGCTTTCATCACATCTAGAGATAATACTGCGCAAGGGGAGGATGAACTATTCATGAATTAATAATACGATATAACCTGTGTAAGTTATCTGAAGCCGAGCGAGATTTGATTAATCCTGTTTGGTCATGATGAACTAGCCTGTTCATAAAGTTCTCTAATCGGCGAGATAGTACTTTAGCATATAATTTAACATCAGTCCCTATCAAAGAAAGTGGCCTGTAACTAGAACAAGAAGTCAGATCTTTATCTTTTTTAACAAAAAAGAAAGGACAGCTATATTAATAGATGGATGAAATGAGCCTTGAGTAACTAAAAAATGTATCATATCTAACATGAGGGGGCCTAAATCCGACCCAAAAAGTATTATACAATTTGATTGGAATACCATCTATGCCCGGGGACTTCCCCTTGTTCATAGATCGGATTGGTGACTCCAGCTCCTGAAGAGTGATCAGTTCAGCTAGGTAATCCAAATCTGAATCTGACAGCCTAGGTAAATCAAGGTTGGACAGAAAAGATGCAAAAGAGTCAGGGTCACCATCAGTAGAAGAGGTATAAAAGTTAGAATAAAAAGTGTGGAAGGGTATATTAATGTCTTTTGAGTCTGTCATAATGAAATAGTATTAGCAAAACTTTTCATTGTTGCGTAATCTTAGAGCAAAAAGGTGGCTTGGTCTACTTCCTTGAAAACAGTAATTCTGCCTGGATCTTTGAATCAGGATTCCTGCCCTGGATCTCTGTAACTAACAGAGTTCAGACCTAACCGCCATGTGTATTGTCTGAGAAACGACGTTGATTATCTCTAGTCAGATTCTGGAGCTGTGATTCCAGTTCAACTATCTTTTTGTGTCAGTTTTTCTGAAGTAAAGAGGCATCTGAAAAGGACTTATTCCTTATAAATCCTTTAACTGCATTCCAAAGTGTTTGCGGATCATTTACTGAACCTTGGTTAATTTCAATGAACTCAGCAAATTTATTTCTGAATTGACTGCAAAAGTTTTCACCCTGCAACAATATAGGGTTAAATCGCAATCTAGTGGCATGAGATATACCTGAGGGATCAATGATAATCTGTACAAATTTCCATCATGATCCGACAAAGATAAGGAACAGATATCGGCATCACAAACAGCTGAAGATAAAGAAGTAGAAATGAAAATATAGTCTTTTCGCGAATAGGATTTATGAATAGCAGAGAAAAAGGTGAAATACTTAGCAGAAGGATTTAATAAATGCAAACTATTCACCAATGAGGATGAGGTTATACATTGCCAAAGTTTGTCAGAACAAAAAGCTTGAGAGTGTTATTCTTTTAGTTCAGATCTATCTAGGATATGCAACATTACAGAATTCATATCTGTGCCCAATACAATTTCAAAATCCGAAAATTTCAAGAGATAGGTTGACAAAACAGCAAAAAGTAGGGTCAGGAGTGCAAGGGGCATAAACTGAAAGAAATACAACATTCCTATTCTCCACTATTGTTTTTATATGTGTTATTCTACCATCTGTATCACAACCTTTATCTAAAATAGTAATATTTAAAGTCCTCCACACCGATATTAGGACACCTTTGGTTTTAGTATCCGAAGATGAATGAGATACCACTTCATAAAACTTATTACACCTGTGTACATCCTCCTCTTTCAAATGGGATTCTTGAACTAACACTATATCAATCTTTCTTCTTCACCAAAACTCCAGAAAACCTGTACGTTTCTGCGGGCCATTTAGGCCATTAAAATTACAACTCAAAATATTAAGGTCAGTCATAGGTGTCAAACAGAATTACTACACAATAAAACAAAATACAAATTTGAAAATAAAACCAGTTGAGTCTACCAATAAACCCTATTCAAAAAAACAGAAACAAATTCCCATGAACTATGGCAGATCAAACCAAGAACAAACCTTGATCTGCCAGCACCCCTTAATATGATCTGTGGTGTCAACAAAAACCTGCACATTTCTGAGGCACCAACATTGGCCCCATTGTCACATATTGACTAGGTAGTATCTCTATTACAAAAAAAGGGGGGGGGGGTACTACTAAAACAAATAAAATAACAAAATCAGTAAGCGATACTGTATGCGCAATGAAAGCTTCTAGTAACTATGAATTTAGAAGTAAACATTAAAGTGAACAGAACGGTTAGACAGCAAATGTCCAACTGAAGTGGATAAATGGGATCTGAGAAAAACTCTTCTTCTGGGGAGTATAGCATTGTAGGTTCATCTTAAATGAGAATGACCTTCAGCGTTGCAGAATAAAGAAGAAAATTCTGGATGCCAGGTTCTCTCATTTCCTTCCTAACTGGCGCAAATGCACTACTTCTTTTTGCGGTGGCCGGAGAAAAATCTGGAAAGAAAGACTCTGCCGGATGTTTTCACCACGGCATGAAGTCTGGCCCATAGGGTTGTCCTTTTCAGAATCTTCAGGCAATCCAACCAAATGCAGATTGCAGCGCCTATTGTGATCTAAGTCCACAACCTGTTGCGTGAGTGCAGCTACTATCGCCTATCGTGATCTGCGACAACTTTCTTTTGTTCTCTCATCTACCCTGTAAGAAGATCCAATTTAGAGCATAGCGATTGAACAACTGACATGTGAGAAGCGAACTCGTTCTGCATTGCCGTTAACTCAGTTCTGAGAATGTCCTCAAAGTGCGCCACAGTGTTCGCAATCTTGTCCACCATATAGCCCGTGGTCGGTGGCTTGGATTTCTTCTTAATCGGAGTAGCTGACATGGACGACAACTGCTGTTTCCGTATAGAGCTCTACTCAAATACGACTAGGTTCATGAGCATGTCACGTGACTCCCTTGCTCTATTCTTTTTCTATTCTATCTGTTTTCTTTTTATTTATTATATCATTTAATTTATTTAATTTATTATAGCACAATTCTGCTATTCTTTATCACCCACCACACCTCATCCCCCCCCCCGGACCTCACTAATTTTCAAAGCCTGGCTATGCCCATGCTTGTGTCACTTGCAGTTAAAGTCTTTCCCTGATTTTATTGTTACTTGCAGCGTTACTTGGCAATACTTTAAAGACATTATTTTTGGTATATTGCACGGTCTGTCATTGGAGTAGTGTCACCCGAGTGAGAGTTTTAACTTCTATTCACTTGGAATAATAAATGCAGACACTTATATACCGGGGGAATCCCCCATCTCACCACCCCTCTGAATAATAATTACGTATCATAACATAACTTTGTGTAATCATTATTTGGCAGTTTTTACTTGGAAAAGGAGCTATACTTTTTTCTAGCATTCAAATAACAATGGATAAACCTGAAATGATAGAAGTAGTATTGGTGATGAATTTCATTGACAAATAAGGTAGGAAATGTGGATACTTTTAAATTGACAACCGGCCACGTTTTTTCCCTCTTTGAGTGTCGTAAAAGCCAATGAGAAGGGGGGTCTTAATCTTAGCACTCAGCATACCTGGTTAAAAAGTCACTGCTCGCCACTGATATAGTGCCATTATTACAATTTAAAACAACTCTTTTAATTTTTAATGTATTTTAAAATATTTAATTTATTCCTCTGATGAAAAGCTGAATTTTCAGCAACCATTACTTCAGTCTTTGGCATCCCAATGATAACTCAGAAATCATTCTAATATGCTCATTTTGTTTTCAAGTAACATTTCTTCTTTTCAATTTTAAAAGCAGTTTTGTTGCTTCATATTTTTTGTGAAAACTTTTTTGGATTCTCTGATTATTATAAAGTTCAAAAACAAACAAACAAAACAAAACAAATTAAAAACAGCAACATTTATTTGAAATACATTTTTTTAAAACAATGTTAAATGTACTGCCTCCTTGCTCAGTAAAAAATACTAATTTATTTAATATTTAATTCAGAATGAATAATAATAATAATAATAATATAATAATAATAATAATAATAATAATAATAATAAGTAGATTAAAGCTGCAAACTTTTTTGGGGTTAAAAATGATTCAAAAGAAATTTTTGAGTTCAAAACCATCTCCTTATCTTAGCCCAATTCACAACGGTAAGCTTATAATAATGTTTTCTAATTTGAGTGGTACTGGTAGGAATTTGCGGGACATTCAAGCATGCTATCGTGTCATTACATCATGTCTGTGAACAAAGGCGGTGTCCCAGCTAGTAGGCTATAATGCATGCGAGGATGCTGCAGGTGGCAGATCATTAATAGCCTTTTCTCACAGCAGCTAGAATAATGAAATTTATCATTTTGATGTCAGATTTTAGTTAATCCATAAAGGATTATGTGTTTATGAAACACATGTGACTGAAATTAGATTACATTCTAATTTTGCATGTATCTGATTACAGATAGAACAAGATTATACAAGATTTGTATTTTAAAGAGAACCAGTTCTAAGAAAGAATGATTAGCTTTTTGGGTTAAAAGAATTTCTTTATATGAAATTCGAATGGTATGATAATTAGAGATTATACTGTACAGAAATTGAAATCTACATGCTAATACACACCACATACCCATAGTAATGCAATGCTGATGTTGTGTTAATAAGGAGGTCTCCCTCAAAGCTGAGCATCAACCCAATGAACTGCCTCTCACACTCTCCACCTCAGATGTTTACTCCACTCTATGTAAGGTAAATGCAAGGAAGGCAGTTGGCCCTGACTGAATACCTGGTCGTGTGCTTAAAGCCTGTGCGGAACAGCTGGCTGAGGTCTTCACGGACATTTTCAATCTGTCCCTGGCCCAGACAACTGTCCCCACTAGTTTCCCTCCACTAGCTCGGCCCTTAACGACTTCCGTCCTGTCACACTCATCCCCATCATTGCCAAGTGCTTTGAGAGGCTGGTTGTAACCCATTTAAAATCCTGTCTCCCTGCTACACTAGACCCATACCAGTTTGCCTATCGCCGCAACAGGTCAACAGAGGATGCCATCTCTACGGCACTTCACTCTGCAATCCCCTCCAAGATGATTTCCAAGCTCAGCCAGCTTGGAATCAGCACATCCCTCTGCAACTTGATTCTAGATTTCCTGACTAACAGCCCTCGGTCTGTTAAGTTAGATAACCTATCCTCCTCCATCATCACCCTGAACACTGGTGTTCCACAGGGCTGCGTACTGAGCCCTCGTTTGTACTCCTTATTCACCCATGACTGTGTTCCTGTTTATGGCTCCAACACCATAATCAAATTCGCAGATGACACCACGGTGGTAGGTCTGATCAATGATGATGATGAGTCAGCCTACAGGGATGAAGTGCAGCACCTGGCTGTGTGGTGTGCCACCAACAAATACTGCATTTCATTAGCTCTGTACTTGTACTCTGCATAATGACAATAAAGTTGAATCTAATCTAATCTTAACATTAATAATTTGAGAACAGTATAAAGTATAACAATAATTATAATTTGCATGGTTTGATGTGATATGAGCTAACCGACAGTTAGATTTAATCACCATTGGTAGCACAATTTATTGTAATGCTTTTTTCCTTAGTTGGTCAGAACAAAAATGCCAAACTTGTTATTTGTTCAGATGACAATATCCGGTGAAAATTCTTATTTGGGTCATATACTCGAAGACACAGGATGGAATCTGATGAACAGTATCCACACCAGTGCAGTGACTGACATCCACACATACTCCTCAAAACTTTAGATTCATCTGCGCTAGAGCCATGCTGGTGCACAACCCACACAAAGAAGATAATTCCGCAAATAAATGCAATTGCAGGTTTCAAACAGAGATGGTGACAAAGAGGCAAAACTTACAGACTGCAGCTTTAAGAATCCATTTAAAATTGTATTGTGATTCCCAGAATCAGAACGGATTAGAGGCACCAAAAGATTCCCTATTAATTACCTATTAAATCAGATACTATGTGTAAACATCGACTCTAGCATACCTTCAGTCCATTCTGTGGATTCATGAGAAAGTTTCTTCCGATGTCATCAAACATAATTGTGTTCTTCCTGTTGTAGAACTCACTATATTTACCCCATATGACTCCTAAAGGCTTCACCTGAAACATTATAAGTACACATTATGCACTCGATGAGACTATTGCCTTCTGTAAAGCTGCTTATTGTTGAAATAAAATACATTTCATAATCAATTAATTTTGCAACATGGACGGTGTAAAAACTTAAAGGGATACTCCACCCCAAAATTAAAATTTTGTCATTAATCACTTACCTCCATGTCGTTCCAAACCCATAAAAGGTACGTTCATCTTCGGAACACAATTTAAGATATTTTGGATGAAAACCGGGAGGCTTGAGCCTGTCCCATAGATGGCCAAGTGAAATGACACTGTCAAAGTCCAGAAAAGTAAGAAAAGCATTGTCAGAATAGTCCATCTGCCATCAATGGTTCATCCGTGGCACTACGCTGATGTGGGGAGAGACAGAGGAGAGGAATTGTTGAATAAAGTTGTTGTTTTTGTTTTCTTCGTGTACAAAAAGTATTCTTGTCACTTTATAATGTTACAGTTGAACCACTGATGACAGACGGACTATTCTGACGATGCTTTACATACTTTTCTGGACCTTGACAGTGTATTTTACTTGGCAGTCTATGGGACAGTTTCAAGCCTCCCGGTTTTCATCCAAAATATCTTAAATTGTGTTCCGAAGACGAATGAAGCTTTTACGGGTTTGGAAAAATGTGGGGGTAGGTGATTTATGACAAAATTTTCATTTTGGGGTGGAGGTATCCCTTTAACTAAATTGAGCTGAATAATGACACTGTTAGGGTCTTTGTAGAGCTGCATTAGAGTTGAAATTGAATTTGTTTTATAATTGATGAATTTTATATCATTGTTATTTTCCTGTTTATTAATGTGATGTTTGAAACAACTTATACTTTATAAACATATATGCTATAACTCTAAATGAATATGACTTGGCAGAGACAATGATGCGTTGTTTTTTTATTACTAGAATATGTCTGACCTCTACGACTCCTCTTTTAGGTGTGTGCACAGTGATCATAGCTGCACTGTCCAACATGAAGGTGATCTTATAGTTTGGGTTGTCCATCACACCCAGTTCCTAAACAAAAACAAACAAACAACAACAAAAACAGATCCAGTATGTTAATGCAAGTAAAGGGGTCCTAAACAGTACCATCATAACCTGAGGCACATTTGAGGCTTGTGGGAAAACTGCACATTTCAGTGAAAAACTCTTTTAGCGCATCATAATATTTATATGAATTATGGTTAAAGCCTTCCATTATAATGCGGAAAAGAAAAATATATAATTTGACCTACTTTAATTTTAGCATCAATCCACTTCATACTTGTTGCAGCTGAAAAGACATGAAAGAGAAACAAAAGATCTGAGTTCTTGAGAATCAGGAAAAAATTCTGCAAACCTTGATCTTCTAGATAGATACTTACACCAGATGACAATATCATAGTCCTCATATGCTGATGTAAGAAATTCATGTAAGTATGGTCTCATCAGCTCCTGGCCTGTTTCTGCACATGACTTATGATCTACATTTAAATATAAAAAAAAAAAAAAAGAAACATTAACAATATACTTGGGATGCACCGATACCATTTAAAGACCGACTACGAGTACCGATATTTTTTTCCTGGTACTCGCGGATGCCTGTTTTTGGGATGTGGCAGTTTTCCAAGTACTGACACAGTGAGAGTAATAATTTTAGGACAGATTCTCTTCCTAACAATTTTTTTTTTCTGCTTGTCACAAGGTTGTCAAAGTACAATCAATTTCAACAATATCTAATAATTTCCACAACCAAACCAAGGGCATAATAAAATAATAATAATAATAATAAAACATCTATCAACCTGTCACAAAGTTGTCAAAAAGCTACAAACTAATTTCAATGAACAAATGTTTATAACACTTTGTAAATGTTCAGTGTTGTGAGACAATCAAAAGTGTACAGTGAAATATAATAGTGAAATGTCTAATCAAGTAAGCAACTTAATGATTGTAAGTGTAAGTGTTCATAAGCCATTACTTAAGGATGTTCCTCAGAGCATTTGCACAGTATGTTTTTTGCTTTTGCAATAATTTTTACAAGATGAAAAGTACAAAAGGCAGTCAACAGTTCGCATTTTTCTAGTGACAGTTTTATTTTTTTTTAAGGAACAGAAGCATCTCTGCATGATCAGCTACAAGCCTGCTTCTGTTGTTAGTCAGAATGTGTGACACTGAGCTGAACAGTCTTTCGGTTTCCACAATGCTGCATGGGGCTGAAAGATATTTTTGTGCCATTCGAACCAGAGCAGGAAATCACAGATTATTGACTGCCCAGTACATAAAGGGTTTCTCTGAACGATGCACAGTGGTCTCTCCAAGGTATGCTTCCAGTTGTATGGTAGTGGCTGTTGGAGGTCTGCTCTCAGATGTATATGCACATCCATCTGCAATTTCTTCAAAAACACTGTCCAGACTACTACATGCCTTGTCACTGTGAGACCTTTTATCAGCTGATGTGCCGTGTGTCTCAGGTGTGGCTGTCGCTCCCACAATTTTTTTGCAACCCCAGTATCAACATTTCTTGTGCCTGCCTGACAGTGTCTGTGTTGGAGAAAAATCAATCTTTATATTAAACAAAAAACAATGATGACATTTGCATTTGTTCTGTGCAGTTAATATAAGATGAAGAAATGTTAATTACTCTTGCATTTTTGAATCTATTTCCCTTTCACCCGAACATTTAATATTTTATATTTTATTATTATGAGTAAATTAATAAATTAATTAAAATTGAGCACAAAAATAGGCCTATTATTTACCTCAGATCAAGTAAACTTGCAATGCAGTAAAGCGGGTTTTGCTCCATGTTGGAAAAGCGCCTCTGCAAAGCATCAAGCGAAGTGCTCTTCATTGTTTTGATTCTGTGGTCCTCATCCATTTGTTTCAGCAACAGTCTTTGTAGCACAGTGACAGCAGGAATTATATCTGAGGCTAAAGCATCTGAAGAACTCACTTGACGAGTCATTTCCTCAAAGGGAGCCAAGGCATTTATCATCTTCTCGATAAGATCCCACTGCAGGGAGCTTGTTTTCAGACACATTTACTCCAATCACCCTTTTTTGCTCAGTCAGAGACTGCACCATGTAGAATGTGCTATTCCAACGAGTCTGCTCATCTTGCTGAAGCCTTTTTATTGGTTGACCGAGCTGTGTCTGAATATCCTGTAACAGAGAGTATGCCAAGTTTGAGTATTTAAAGTGGCAAACTATTTAGTGCCCGATTCCCACAGCCTGCGAAACACTGTGCTGTGATAACAGACCCTCTGTGACGATCAGCTGCAGGGTATGTGCCACACACAGAAGACTAGAAACTCTGGCCTCCTCCATGCATTTTACCATTGTCACGGACCACAACATGGACAGAACTTTTGGGAGTTGCCCAAGTTGCAAGCATTTTCCCAAATACGCCCACTGTTGGTCGACCTGGACGTGAGCCCCGAAAATGCTTTGCATGAAGCCTGATTTTTGGTAGAGTAAAACTGCCATCTATCCATTGTGCTGTTAAGCTGATGAGAGACACTGGATTTGCACTACAACTTCAAAGGTCAGTGGTAAAGCTAATTGCTTTTATGTCATGCAACATGCTCACAGCATGCTTTTTCACTGCGTCATGTATTTTTTTTTTTTAATGAATATTTGGGTTGAACTGTTCTGGAACAGTGTTGTAAATACAACTTAACCACTGATTTCTAGTCGTGTCCTCTTTTGGAAGGCCAAACAAAGTATTTTCGCTTTCACAACGAAACACACACGTCTCCATAACATGGTGGCAGCAACAGTATTACAGCGATTAAAAATAAAAGGGTAACACTTTATAATAATGTCCCCTTATAAGTAATTTATAAATTATTAGCTAATGATGAACTAATCATTTACAAAACATGACTATAAATTCATAAATGATTAATAAGTGATAAGTTAAAATTTTAGTAATGTTTTATTAATTCAGTTATTAAGTCACTTATAAATTATTAGTTAATTATGAACGAATCATTTACTAAAAACATGACTATGTTCATAAGTGATTAATGAGTGGTATGCTAACGATTTACAAATGTGTTGTAAGTTATCTTAAAAAAAAGTTTAAATCATGAAAATAATCAAACAGATAATTAGTAAATGTTTTATAAGTTATTAGATGCTACATTATTTATCAATTATAAATCACCAAAGTATTTATGTCAAAAATTGTTTTGTATAATTATCTCAATAAACACTTGTTAATCATGAACAAATGATGAATAAACCATTAGTAAATGATCAATATATGATTTATTGCCGAAGTTGTAAGCTGGTCTGTGTTCAAAAGCAAAAACATGCAGGTATGTGTCACAGGTTATACTGTGAGGAACACTGAGCGAGAAACGAGGAGACGCAGATTCCATGGCAAACTTAGTCTTTAATAATGTCCAAGGAAACAGGAAAACACACGTAGCAAGGAGTGAACATGAACAATTCCAGACAAGGGAGAACAGAACGGGCTAGAACTCAAATAGGGCAGATAACAAGTGGCAGACAGGTGATAAGGATAACTAATAACAAGGAACAGGTGATTACTAATAATGGGAAAAGGAACTGGAAGAACCAAATAAGGAAACAGGAGCTAAACAGGAACATACAAGTGACAGTATGCTATAAAGCACTATTTTAAGAAGAGTAATTCATATGTTTTGAAGTGGATAAACATTTATAAATGCCTTAGTCAGGTGATTCCAGTGGCTTGTGTTAAATCAATTCTCTCATCAGCACAGACTTGTGTTCTGTGTGGATCTAGTGATAAAGTGAACCTCTCAACCGCTTTTACCTTTCACTGAAGCTCACATTAGGTGCACATGATTGTGTTTTTGAGAAAACAACGTTTATGCATGGTTAGTAAAAAACTACAATTTTGAAGTCACTGAAGGTCATAAAACACCTAGAGCACATTTGTTCACAAGACTTTCAAACCTGGAGCTTGTAGCCTAGATTTTTTGCTTCCAAAATGATGTGAAAATCATCTTGTTTACTCACTCACAGAAAACAACAGATTAATTAAAAATTTCTAAGACACTTAATGTTTCAAAAGGGACCGAGAAGGAAGAGTTACAAGAAAGAATGTGAGGACAAAATAAATGTATATATTTTTAGGTTTGTAGTTTATTTAGAATATATTTAATTATCCTACAAAATAACTTGAGATTCACTTGCGAGTGCAGTTAAACAGTTTATTAGGAACAATCAAAGCTGAATTTTTAGCATTACTCCAGTCACACGATCCTTCAGAAATCATTCTAATATTCTGATTTGCTACTAAAAAAAAAAAACATTTATTATTATTATTATTATTAATAATAATTTTAAAAAGAGATTTTTTTTTATTAATTGAAAGAACAGCATCGTTTCGAACATGATTATTGTATTTATCATCACTTGTGTGCTAAATAAAGTTTATATATATATATATATATATATATATATATATATTTATATATATATATATATATATATATATATATATATATATATATATATATATATATATTTATACACACACACACACTCACACACAGACTCTAAGCTTTTAAATGGTATAGTGTATATTGTTACACTTGGAGTAAGACTGGAGTAAAGATGCTGAACATTTAGCTTTGATCACAGGAATAAATTAAATTTTTAAATATATTCAAATAGAAAGCAGTTATTTTAAATAGTAAAAATACTTCACAATATTACTGCTTTAGCAAATGCAACTTTCTGTATTTTGGATCAAATAAATGCAGTCTCATGTGTCATGTTGAAATATATAAATGAACATCACATACCTGGCATTTCCAAAATGTATATTGTTTATGTGCTCTTAAGGACATACTTTTTTGAAGAGACTTTGAAGAGATGGGAGTGTGTGCCTCGCTTGGTCTTAGCTGTGTTCCAGGTTCCTGAGTGGGCTGCTTATTTGCATTGGCTCGCTTTGCAACAGGTTATTACTTATCTGAAATAAAGTAAGCATGCTGTTTTACGCAAATAAACTGCATTATTAACATTATTGTGATGGTCACTGATACTATTAGTAATTTATAGGGAAAAAAAAAGAACACAATTACCACATAGCACATTTATTGTCAGTGATATTTACAGCTTACTTGATAACACCAGTGACGGGGTATAACACATTAAAAATATTTACACAAGAGCAGATATTGATGAACAGAAGCTTAGTTACATTCTTGAAAACACAAGCATGCTTTGTATGAAGGCCTTTACAATATATATAGTTATAAACATATGTGGCTATATTCGTGAACAGAGAATAGCCTATCACAGTTTAATCATTTTACTGACATTAAGCTAGCAATATTATAACTCATATTACTTTTATATTGTATTGGTGTCTATGTTATAGAACATTAAAAAACAAAACAAAAAAAAAAACATCCTGGCATCGTGAAACATTGAGATGATATAAATGAAACTTCATAATGTTTCACCTGATTATACATTTAGTCAGGAATTATAGTCTGGAAAAAGTCTAACTAGTAAAATGTGTACAAGTTATATGAAAACTAATACAAGTAGATTAATAATAAAAAAGACTTACTCATGTTTATCTCTTCTGGGTCAAGCCGCTTCGTTCTTCTTTCTGAGGTAATCGAAATCTTATTTCTCTCAGCGTTCTTATTAATGTGAATTATGTCTTATTCCTCTCAGTGCAAAGCGAACAGTAACATTTAAAAAACGTCAAGTTCAGTCTCGCTGCTTTGTTTGCTCTGATGAGGGCGGTTACTTGCTGCGAGCTTCACGTGGATGCTTATAATAACAATAGCGTGCTCGGCGCGTGGGCGTGGTCGCATTAGATATAATGAAGGGAGGCGTGAAAGACGAAAGACAGTCTTCATGTGGATTACTTCATCACAGAATATTTGTTTTTGGTAGCGCTTGCTTAGTTTAAAAGTAGACATGTCAAGCTTTCTATAGATATATCTCTCATGTCTCTGTGTTGAGTATTTGCTGAGTTACAATTCATTTTAATGACGCGTTTCTAAATAAAGATCACCCCAGGCCAAGGCTGCAGACAGCGCACTCTGTTTGTTTTCTTTATTTTATAAATGCACAAAGTTTTGTTGTTATCGTGTGTAAACAAATAAAAGTAGACCCTTTACAGATTCTATTTACGAACAAAACTTAAAATTAAAATCAAAACCAGAATATCAATATAATTTCCCTCAGGTCTTATCAGGAGAATTTGCCTCAAAACGCGTATCCGCGTTAGCCTACTTCAGAGGGTTAATCACAAGTCATTAACATAAAGCATATTGACAGCTTCTATAGACATGGAGATTATGGACAGACTGAGCTATAACTTGGTTAATAGCACATATCTGGGTAAGCGCCTGGGTAAAAGTATGTCTTATAAATAAAAAAAAGTAAACAAAAAAAACGTATTAAAAGCACGTTCTATATTTGAGTCTGACTGTAACACTGGAGCTGTTTTTGTTGTTTACCGTTCACACGTGAATCCACGTTTTAACAAATTTACTAGACTTCAAAACATTCAAGTTTATGACAGACCAACCTAAAGACAAATTTATAGTTGTCTTTGTAAAGGAATATGTAGCTTTGGAGCCGCTGCTGTAACGCTGTACTTCCGGTATCTTGTCAAACGCTTCCAGTGTGAATACTCTGGCACATCTGCAGCTGTAGTGACACTGTAGTTACACTCACGCGCCACTCAAGCTTGCAGTGTGAAACAAGCATTAGGCTATATGCATTATATGTAGCTTATTGTGAATATAAACCATCAGTTTCTGACATGGGAAAGCTAAACTGCACCTGTTTTTAGAGATTTGCATTTCGACATGTTCACGCAGACAGAGACTGCAGAAAGCGCATCCGGTTTATTTTCTCTGTTTTACAGAAGCACAACGTTTTGTTGATATTCATGTGAGTGTACACAAAAATAAGGGTACACCATTTACAGTCCGAATGAAATATTAGTCTTATCTGTATGAGCAAAAATGACGGCGTACTTCAAGTTGTTTCCACTGTTATGAAGAACAGATTGAAGGGATCGCACTGGTGCCTCCGCACATTAACTTCCACTCTCTGCACAAACACTTATATATACGCCATTATATCTGCACAACAATGCATGTTTAAACTAACATTGTTATATGCTTTAAGTGTTCTATATTTACAGAAGTCAAAATTATTTGAGAAGGCTAAATTGATCAAACGTGATCAACTCAGAATTAAAAATAAATAAAAAAGTTCCAAACATTTTTCAATTAATAATGAAACAATAAGAAATATAACTTTTCAATTAAAAACAAAATGGAACTATTTTAATGGCAAGAGAGATAAGAGACATGGGCTCCAGTTGGAATTGGGCCGAAAATGCTGGTAAGCTGTCAGCCAAGGGCTGCTACAGGGCTTAGGCTTGTGGCCCGTGCAGGGCTCTACCTGATTTCTGTGTTTGGAAACAGGGTTGTGAATCAGGGGTTGTTTTCTAATTAAATGAGAAAATTCTTAAGCTGTATTGTATTGTCTAATACATTTATTTAGTTATTTTTACATTTTATGGATTCCCCCAATCTCCTGCACGGTTAAATTCTGTATATGAAACTGTATTATTTACTTTTTTAAATGAATTATTATTTAAACATGTTTTAATTAATATAAAGGAACAATAAAGGACAGATAACAAATATATGTGATCTGCTGAAATAAATAAGCTAATTATTAAATGTAAGTTTCAAGCCTTTCATAATTTGTGACATTAATGTGACTATAGTGCCAAAAATATGTGTTAGAACTAGGCCTAGCCTATAACAATAAGCAACCTTTTCAATCATTTTATTTTTTATGGCATAGCCTAATGCACTTATCCTTAAATGTAATCTATATATTCCAAGTTAATATTCCATTTTTTGTACAATTTCTAGTTTTTCATGTCGCAGGTTTAGCCTATTATTCTTGATTTCTCACAACTTATTTTGTTCAAGTTTTTTTTTTATTATTATTATCATTTATTTATTTTTTAATGGTATGAGTCTGAAAAAATAGTGCCGCGAATAAAGTCTCATGAACGTGCAGCCTTGTACACATTGATATGTATGCTTGTACAGTGGACCAATGGCCAAGGTCAGGATTTTTCGTTCAAAAACTTTCATTAGCCTGTAGAGCGAAATGAAACCCCTTTATTCAACATAAGGAAATTGTGTAGTTTTAACATGCAGTAAGGGCCTTTGTGTAAATTACTTCTTTTTTTTTTTTTTTTGATTCATTAGGCTGCAGCCTATACGACTATCTCACGTTTTAAAATTAACTTTCTAAAAATAAATTATAAATGTTCTAATGAGTTTTAAGGATGTTATAATGTTATTATACCGAATATAACTTATAATATTAAACTGGTGGTAGTTTCGTGAACGACTTTAACACCCGACTGACCTGCAGTAAACGCCATGGCCCTGTGGCAGCGGTACATGCGGCGGTATTAGGCATTTTGGTTGGCCACCTACTGTATGGCTGTGTAAATCCAATTTAAAGGGTTAGTTCACCCCAAAATGAAATTTAGCCTGTGTTTTACTCACCCTCGAGGCATCCTAGGTGTATATGACTTTCTTCTTTCAGACGAATCCAGTCGGAGTTATATTAAAAATTGTCCTGGCTTTTCCAAGTTCTATCATTGCAGTCAGAGGGTGTTGTAGTTGAATAGTCCACAAATCGTCAAATAAAGCACACGCTTTATAATAAATCATGCCTCACATGGCTCCGGGGGGAGAAAAAAGGCCTCCTGTAGTGAATCCATGTGTTTTTGTATGCATGTTTTGTTTTTGATTAGTGACGAATGCGGAGAGAGAACAAAACACGGGTCACGAATTAGATGCACAAACCGAGGATTTGTAAAGAAAAATGTCTGAGGATTTCAACATAAAGTAAGGAAACTTTGCTTCATTTGCTCCTATAAACAAACTTGTGAGGCTAGCATATCTCAAGATGCCCGCTCTGCGCATACGTCCTGCATAGTCCACCGGAACACCTTCCACCTATGACAGATACCAGAAGTGATAGAAAAGTGTTTATTACGTTTGAAATATGGATATTTTTCTTACAAAAACACATGGATTCACCACAGGAGGCCCTTTTTCACACCCCGACCCATGTGAGGCAAATTTTATTATGGATACGCGCACTTTATTTGATGAGTTGTGGACTGTTGAACTGCAACACCCGCTGACTGCAATCATAGAGCTTGGGATAGCCAGTACAATTTTATATATAACTATGACTGAATTTGTCTGAAAGAAGAAAGTCATATACACCTAGGATGCTTCTAGGGTGAGTAAAATACAGTTTAATTTTCATTTTTGGGTGAACTAACCCTTTAAGCTGCTAGACTGAGAATCCTTTCAGGTTGTAGCGGTATTTGGCAGTTGAGAGAGTCAGCAGCTTTCCTGCGAATGGGCATGGTTTCACCACCGACAGTGAACAAGCCCCTAGTGCTTGAGAACAGAGAATACTGTTTTTTTTTTTTTTTTTTCAAGATTTTTATAACTTATTTTCTTTACTTGTTTATCATTAAAATTTGGCTGGGTGGTTAATAACAAATTTTCCTGAGTGTGACAAACTCAGAACACATTTAATATTGTTTTACACAGACTTTATAAATTATCAGACCACTGTGGGCAGTTTTGAAGAGAAGAGAAGCAGATTCCATTCTCAAACATCTCTGAAAGTACTGGCAGATGTTCTTATAGACAACATTCTGATAGACACAAACAGAAAAAGCTGAAGAGACCAAAAATGATGCTGGTTTACCAGAGGTGGACAGTAGTGAAGTATTTTTACTTTACTCAAGTAAATTTAAAAAGTATCTGTAGTTTATCAGAGTGTTTTTCTTTGGAAAACGTTACTTCACTACATTCCAAAGCATGTCATACTTTTTACTGCACTTCATTTCATAAATTAAAGTTGTTGTTGTTTACCTTTAATACTTAAGAACATTAAAAAATGTAGTACATTCTTGTACTCAAGTTAATCTTTGAATGACTTTTACTTGAGTAAAAGAAAGAAATTAATAGATTTATCATGTAATTAAGTATTAAATGATATTTAATATGACACATAGTGAAGTAAGAAGTACAATATTATGCTTTGAATTAAAGTTTTCTAAAGAAAAACACTGATAAATTACTGACACTTCAAAAGTACTTTTAATACAGAGTAAAAATACTTCACTACTGTCCGTCTCTGCTTTCTACAAACAGGTGCAGAATGTCATTTAGTGAAGTGCCTCATCATAATGTCACTGTGCTTTACGGAGATGTCAAAGCAAAAATCAGGGCCAGTCGGCAGGGAAATGTCTGCTTCTGTTCTGCAACACAAATGGCCTCTGCATTGGGAACCCTTTTTTTTGTATACAAACATAACACACAAGAAGACCTGGGGCCATTTTCAATAAGGAGGTTCAATAAATAAATGACAAGGTATTTAGTCTTGTTTCCATGGGGGAAAATATTGTTTAAGTGCATTTTTCTTATTTTGAAAATTATCTGCCAATGGGGTAAGAAATTAAAATAATCTTGTTTCCGTTTGCTAAGATTATTTGTCTTACCCTATATGGCAGACAGTTGTACATGTTTAACGTAAAATGCATTGGACTAAATGTCTTATATCATTTTTCATTAGATACATATAATTTTTCAATTATAGAAAATGCATGTTAACTTCAGAATTAATAATTAATAATTCATATTTGTACTTGAAATAAGACAAAAATACTCCGTAAGAAAAGCATTTTTGCAGCGTGAATGAATGAATTAGGTATTTAAACATCGCTTACGCTTTAAAAAGGAGGAGGACACTGAAATAAACTCTGGGTTTACCAAAGAAAACCTGCTCCCGACAAGGTTACATTCACAGAGTAAGTTACCACAGTAACTCGTCTCGTCTATTGTCTTATACTTTGAGAGATTCTCTCTGCACTGCTCTCCAAACTGAAATCATGGATCTGATCAACTGGTCTCTCAACGCAATTGACACCATCGACGAGAAGCTTGGGTTCGGGGGAACCTGACTGCCCTGCCGGAACGTTCGCAGCTGGCTACACAATGGACGCGTGGGATAGGTGGCGGGTCGTGTGTCTGGCGGCTCTTTCCGTGGAGGACATTGAAGATATCTACCTATTCGGAACCATGATAACAGGTCTTCTGCTGATTGGATTAGGCTTTGCCCTGGGTTATCGAAGAATTCAGAAAACGGGAACAGCTGTCCAAAGCCTCACAGGGCTGCCTGTTGTGATTGAAGCAGTGGGCAGAGCAGTCAGCACTGAGACTGAGACTATTAACTGCAATATGGATAACACCATGGAGAAGCTCACGGCTTTGCAAAGGCAAATGGATCGATTTGAAGACCAGAATGGACTAAGAGAGTAGCCGTGTTAATTGGAATGCGGCTAATTGCCCCAAGACCAAACAACCCCAATATCATATGCTTTAGGCTCCATAGACACCTGCTGATTGTTGACTCTGTCTGGGACCTGATCAAGGCTGTCTCCATGGCAACTTGCTGTGTATCGCTATAACAATCCTGCGGACTGAGGCACCTAGATTTGATGCCAGGAATAGCAACTCTCCAGGCCTACATACAAGAACTTTTACATACATACACTCACACATACGCACATATTGATTTACCCTGCTTTCTCGGGTTTGACAAACCTCCCATTCTGAAACAGAAAACCCAGAGAGGCCACTCATCTGTCCAAGCCGTGTAGGACCACCTAAGCTATCGCAGCACGCTCTTACACTTCAGCTGGACAGGCGGCTTCGGCTCTTCATTCTATGGTGGTCCTCCAGATCTTTCAGGCCAAGATCCTTGCATCCACTGACAAGTCTGGCTTAGACCACGCTAACCTCAGGGATCTGAGAAACGCTACTGACCTGGCTCTGTGTGCCACCCAGACCACCGCCCAGGCAATCGGGAGATCGATGGCCAGCCTTGTGGTGCTCGAGTGCCACTTGTGGCTGACTGTGATCAAGGACGCAGATAAGATCCCCTTCCTCGATGCTCCAATCTCTCCCAAGGGTCTCTTTGGCCCAGCGGTCGAAAAATTTGCAAAGCACTTCACTGAGGCACAAAAATAGTCCCAGGCTATGCGACATTTCTTGCCCAAGTGCTCCTGCTCTGCTGCTGCCCCTGCTCGAAAGTCTACACCGACTCAACAGCCCGCAAAGCCAGCACCTACTGCCCCCGTTGTTCAGCCCGTTGGCAGCAGACGGTGGACGCTCTCACTCGGCCAAGCGCTACCCTCTTCGAAGCACCAGGCACCCCGACCAAAGATTGTGTTGGACCCAGCACCTCAGACATCATCCTGATCTGCGGGACAGCAAGAGGACGGGGTCAGATCTCGATACGGTCGGACCATCCCTCAAGCAGCCTCTCTTAGACCTCTTGGCACAAAGGGGAAATGTGTTTTGTGTGAACAACAGGTCCGTTCATGCGCCCAAGCATTCAGCCACTGTGATAACAGGAAAAATAAAACAAACATTTTCAAAAAGAGAGCAAACTTCCTCTTCAATTACTCACAAATGTTCTGCCCCTATGCTGCCAGTCACTCGAGTTAATTCAACCCCTCTCCACACAGACTGAGGCCTGGCAGGCCATCCCCGGAGTGTTGGGCTAGGTTATGGGGATGATAAAACAAGGATATTCACTCCAATTTGCTCGAAGACCCCCGCATGGTCTTCACCTCAGTGCAAAGCAAGGATGCCCACGTCTTGCACTCAGAAGAACCTGCTGTCAAAGGGTGCTGTAGAAACAGTTCCTCCAGCACAGAGCGAGTCAGGCTTTTACAAAAAGGATGGTGGCCTCCAGCCCATCCTCGTTCTCAGACGCCTGAATCACGCCCTCATGAAAAGGTCGTTCAGGATGATCACACTGAAACAGATCCCTGAGCAAATATGCCCAGGAGACTGGTTCTGTTCTCTGGACCTGAAGGATGCATACTTTCACATCCAGATAGCCCCCCGTCACTGGCAATTCTTGAGAATTCGCCTTCAAGGGAGTGGCATATCAATACACGGTCCTTCCCTTTGGGCTGTCCCTGGCCCCCCACACTTTTACAAAGTGCATGGACCAGGCGATCTGTGAGGAGCATCTCATCAACGGCGGCTCTTTCCCCTCTGAGAAAAATGGGTATCCGCATTCTCAACTACCTCAACGACTGGCTCGTTATGGCCCAGTCAGAGACAGAATTAATTTCACACAAGACCCTCCTCCTCAGCCCCCTGGAGTGCCTCAGACTCAGGATGAATTTTGCCAAGAGCACGTTGTTCCCCAGCCAGCAAATATTGTTCCTGGGAATAATTTTTGACTCAGCCCATATGAGAGCTAAAGTCGCGCTGGATCGGGCTCTGGCTATACGGAGGCTGGTGACCTCCTTTAAGATCGCTTCCGCTTGCCCTCTCAAAGCTTTTCAGAGGATGCTGGGCCTTATGGCAGTTGGGTCTGCTTCGTATGCGCCCCTTTCAGCACTGGTTGAAACCACGAGTTCCATGACATGGTGTCACGGACTACTGCACATCAGGGTGAGTCAGGCCCCCAGACAAACTCCTGTTTGATGGAACAGGGCGTGGCCATGGGAATGGTTTACAGGAGAACAGTTGCCTTTCGGCCACTAGTCGAAAGCGGAAAAAGGCTGTGTTAGCCCACGATTGGCCCAATCTCCTCCTTTATGCTTTTCCTCTGATCTCCCTCATCCCACAGGTAATCAGGCGAGTAAGGGAACAGAAACACAGGGTTCTACTGGTAGCCCCCCTTTGGATGAACCAGCTGTGGCTATCAGAGCTATCTCAGCTATTGATAGCGGCCCCTTGGCCTGTTCCACTGAGAAGGAATCTCCTTTCACAAGTGAACGGGACAATATGGCACCTTCGGCACGACCTATGGGCCCTGCACCTCTGGCCGCTTGACGGGAGCCTTCCAGCCTCCCAGAGCGTGTTTTGAAGACAATTTCAGAGGCTAGAGCCCCGTCTATGAGATGCCTCTATGTCTTAAAGTGGTCTTTCTTCTCTGCATGGTGCCTAAACCGCGGCAAAGACCTCCAGACTACCAATTTGACAGAGATGTTGTCATTTTTGCAAGAGCTGTTGGATAAGCTGTAAGTCTATGTGGCGGCCATAGCGGCTTCTCACGCCCCTATCGAGGGCCAATTGCTGGGCAGACACAGTGCGGTCATCCACTTTTTAAGGGGTGCCAGGAGGCTGAATCGCTTCGTCCCCCTATTGTCCCTTCGTGGGATCTGCCCACGGTGCTGCATTCGAGCCGCTACAGTCTGCCAGCATTCGGTCGCTATCGCTGAAAACTGCCTTGCTCCTAGCACTGGCATCAGTAAAGCGAATAGGGGACCTGCAGGCGCTCTCTGTTAGCCCTGCCTGCCTGGAATATGGGTCTAAAAACATTAAAGTCGTCACATTAACATTACACACAACATTAAAGAATCTATATTGAGCACTCCGCTCCCTATAGGCAGTCGGAACAGCTCTTTGTCTGCTTCGGTAACCGCACCAAAGGGCTCCTGGTTACGAAGCAAAGACTTTATATATGTATAATACACCACATCACAATACCACACTCCCCCTTGCCCCCAAAACCCCACATTAGAACACGCCCACTACACTACAAGAATCACCTCCCCCCCCTGGGCATGGTTCAGTGGTGTGTCCATCCAATCGGCTGGGCCTCACAGTCCACATTTCAAGGTTTTATGACCTGGAAGTCCTTTCCTCTTGACGTGACATGCACTGCATAAACAAATCCGACAGGGATCCCTTGACCATATCTCGCTCAAGCTCTCTGGGATCAGGTCACCTGTTAGCTCTTAACCCCTTGGTGTTGAAGCTACAGGAGTACTTTGGAATGATTAACCAGGCCAGGTGTGACCTCAGGAAGCTCAACCCGTTTTAGCCTTGGATTGTTGTTAACTTCTTAGGGGCAATGATTGCTTATGGAAGTTGATATCTTAGTCGTTCCACTACATAGCATGGCGTGATTGTACTAAGTTCCCATATGCGTCTAGCAAGATGCAGTACGAGTGTAGCATTGAAAGGGAACGTACTCTGTTACTTAACATAGCAAGATGCAGTACGAGTGTAGTATCGAAAGGGAACGTACTCTGTTACTTAACTCTCTGAGGTCTGGGATTTTGGGGGCCTGGAGAAGTTTTGACACCCCCTGACTTTTGTGCTTTTTTAAGTTGCTTATGAATAGATACATGGCTAAAGTCTGAAACTGGGCTACAATAATATGTAAATAGCATGTATGTACATGATTGTGTTTTTGAGAAAACAATGTTTATGCGTGGTCAGTAAAAAAACTACAATTTTGAAGTCACTGAAATAAGGTCATAAAACACATACAAAACATTTGTTCACAAGACTGTCAAACCTGGAGCTTGTAGCCTAGAATTTTTACTTCATCTTGTTTACTCACTCACAGAAAACAATAGATTGATTTAAATTTTCTAAGACACTTTTTGTTTCAAAAGGGCATATGCAAGTAGGCGTCAACTATCATGAATATTAGTGTGATTCACACCTGAGAAGACAAAGACCCACATAATGAGCTGCATAATGAGCCTTTCAGCCAGGTGTGTGACAGAGGGAAGAGTTACAAGAAAGAATACAAAATACAAAATAAATGTATATATTTTTAGGTTTGTAGTTTATTTAGAATATTTAATTATCCCACAAAATAACTTGAGATTCACTTGCGAGTGCAGTTAAACAGTTTATTAGGAACAATCAAAGCTGACTTTCAAGGCTGAATTTTTAGCATCATTACTCCAGTCACACGATCCTTCAGAGATCATTCTAATATTCTGATTTGTTACTCAAAAAAAAATTATTATTATTATTAATAATTTTGAAAAGAGATGATTTATTTTTATTAATTGAAAGAACAGCATCGTTAGTAGTCTCTAACATACACCAAATGTCAAAATTGATTGATGGCTTTGACCTTTGTGAAACCATGTAGCACACCCACGTTGTGTTGACCCCGTGACCTATCCAAATGTGACCCCGTGACCTGTTAAGGATATCCAGATTTGAAAACCGGCATATGTGAAATTCCGATGTCAACCTTTGACCTCCTGGGATGACATATGATGTTTGTTCAGATGTTTGACTGTTTCAGAGAGGTGACAGGTGATGAATGAACTCCTGAGGAATGCTTTGGAGATTTTATGGTCCGTCCTGAGGAATGTTTTTGAAGATTTTAATGGTCTGTTCTGACATCCGGGGATTTGCCCCAATCTGGTGTCCGGTTGCGTTCCAAGTCACGCTTAGATAATAGACACAGGGTCTTCTGTGGAAAATCAGAAAAGCGCTTTCTCTCGCTCTATGGGAGATGTGAGGTCGATAATAAATAAACAATTCTATCAGATCATGAGATCACAATATGTGTGTACTCACATTTATAATCTAATGGTTGTAAAAAGTAATTTAAATAAAATATGTAACATGACAATTAATAAATTGGTGATAAAACAATAAATAAAATTACCCTTACATTTTTTCCTCCTAACATAGGTATGACAATTCTTCAAATCAAATGTTTAAGTTGGAAAAGCTCTCTTTCTCACCCTCTCTCTCTCTCTCTTATCACCCACGAATCCAATCCCATTCAATCGCAACCAAGAAAACAAATAAACTATTAATTTAAAAATAAATAAATTATGTGATCGCACATGATATAAAACCAATCAAAACAGTTTTTGTCATCACTAAAAATATAAAAAGTTTTACATTTTACCAGGATCGGGAAACAATATATATTTTAACAGGCCAAATGGTAAGGGTTATCCCCCGACATGTCCGGACATGTCAAATGTTTTATGGAGGCTTTACACTGACATAATTCAGTTTTTTTTTTTTTAATAACAGTTTTATATGAACATAAAATAAGACTCACAAAATGTATACATTGAGAAATATACACCTTAAACAAAGACATACCTAATCAAATACATACAAAACATTAAAGATTAAAGATGGAGTGAAGGAATAAAACAATAAAACAATGAGCAATCAATTCAACCCTTAAAAAGATAGCTAAGGAAGGGGCCCCAGATTTTATAAAATTTTTTAGAAGCATCAATCTTGGAAAAACGAATCCTTTCGAGCTTGAGGGCGGCAACCATCTCCGCCAACCATTTATGAAAACTGGGCGGTAAAGTGGACTTCCAATCCATCAAAATCACCCTTTTCGCTACCACCATACCAAACATAAGAGACAATTGCTGAGAATGTGTTAATGCTAATGTAGGGTCAGAACATCCAAGCAAAGCTAATTCAAGATCTGGACTAATATCTTCCCCAAAAACATTTGAATACCACCGAAAAATATTCTTCCAAAACTCAGAAATCTCAGGGCAAAACCAAAAAGAATGAGCATGTGTGCCATCTGAGCTTTTACATCTATCACATAATGGGGAAACTGAAGAGTAAAAATTTATTGAGTTTAGTTTTGGTATAGTGTAACCTATGCAATACTTTAAACTGTATAAGTTGTAATCTAGAATTAATAGAGCAGGTATGAATTCGTTTCAGTCCCTCTTCCCAAATCTCGTTTGAGATATTAATTCCGGTATCATTTTCCCATGCTACTTTAAGGTGATCTGAAGACACTTCAAAATGAGAAACAAACAAAGAAACAAACCGTGTCACCAAATGTTTGTCCATAGGAGGTTGACCCCAAAGATCATACATATCATGATCCTGAGGTAAATCCTGAAACTCGTTAAAATAATATTTTATGTAGTGACGCACCTGTAAATATCTGAAAAAATGTGATTGGGAAAGATCAAAGGTTTTATACAAGTGTTTAAAAGTGGCAAATTTTCCATCTATATAAAAGTCCTTGACTGTGGTTAGTCCTTTGCCTCTCCACAATGAAAATACCTTATCCGACTGGCCAGGCAAAAAATTTTGATTATTGCAAATGGGCAGGTGCACAGAAGGACATGTGATGTTCAACTCCATCTTCATTTGTTTTAAAATTCTAATGGAACTGAGCACAACAAAAATTATTACATTGTAACTTCCTTAAAGATACAGGATTAGAAAAAAGAATAGCAGCTAGGGAGCTACCAACAACCGACCGAGCCTCAATATATAGCCACTTTGGATGTGTATCCATCAAGTTATCGGCAGCTTGATCGCTAATCCTCCAGAACATCATAGTCCTGGCATTAGCAGCCCAATAATAGTGACGGAAAACAGGTAGCGCTAAACCACCAAACTCTTTCGGTTTTCTGCAAATGGGCCTTAGAAATTCTATGTGCTTTAAAGCCCCAAATGAATGGCAAAATGACAGAATCTAATTGTTTAAAAAAAGAATGTGGCAAATATATAGGTAAGTTCTGAAACAGATAGATAAAGCGAGGCAGAGAGACCATTTTAATGGCATTGACCCGACCAATTAAAGATAACGGAAGAACCCTCCATTTATCTATAGAGATTTTTAACTTATTTATGGCTTCAGTGAAATTTAAACTGAAAATATTTTTACAGTTTTTTGGGAATGACTAATCCTAAATAAGTAAAGTGATCCTCTGTTATTCTAAAGGGTAAAGACCTCAAAAAGTCAGCATCCAGCCCTTGACCCAAAGGCATGAATACACTCTTCTCCCAATTAACAGAATAACCAGAAAAAGAGCCAAAAGCCTCTAGTGATTCCATTAAAAGTGGCAAAGCAGAGGAAGGATCACTCAAATATAAAAGCAGATCGTCTGCATATAAGGACAGCTTAACCTCAGCATGACCACATGATATACCCCTAATCTCAGAATGATTGCGAAGATGGATGGCCAGGGGTTCTAAAGCTAAATCAAATAACAGTGGGCTTAAACAACAGCCCTGTCGTGTACCACGCTGAAGAGGAAAGAAAACAGACCTATCTGAATTAGTAAGTACTGCAGATTTGGGGGAAGAATAAAGGCATTTTTATCAATAGTTTAAAATTCTCACCAAAGCCAAACCGATCCAGAACTGAAAACATATAACTCCATTCAATACGGTCAAAGGCCTTTTCGGCGTCTAACGAAAGAACAGCCGCCTTGGAACTCTTACTCTGATTACTATACAAAATATTTAGCAGGCGACGTGAATTAAAAAAAGAAAATCTTCCTGGGACAAAGCCAGTTTGGTCTGTGTGAATTAACGAGGCCACATGTTTATTCAAGCGCGTGGCCAAAATTTTGGTAATCAATTTTTGATTGCAATTGAGAAGACTTATTGGCCTGTAACTAGAGGGCTCTGTAACATCTCTATCTTTTTTCTTCAAGAGGCATATATGTGCCTCATAAAAAGAATCAGGAAATTTGTTCTTTTCAATCGAATGATTTACCATTCTAAGCAACAAAGGAGCAACTGCATTTGCATTAGCCTTATAGAATTCCACACCAAACCCGTCAGGGCCTGTGGCTTTCCCATTAGAGAAGGAGTTAATTGCCTCCAAAATTTCACAGAGAGTAAACGGTTCCTCTAATTCCTCTCTGGCACAATCATTAAGTTTTGGAAAATCCACCGAATCAAGAAATCGATGCCCTATAGTGCTCAGCTCAGGACAGCTGGAGGAATAAAGATGCTTGTTGTAAAATTCAGCAAAACGATTATTAATTTCTTTAGGATGTGTTAATAAAGTACCATTCTGAGATTTTATTTGATGAATAGCCCTACTAGCCTGCACACCCCTTAATTGCGCGGCAAGAAGCTTATCTGCCTTGTCTCCCAATTCAAACTGTTTTTGTTTAAGTTTTATTAACAAATTAGAAACCTGATCACTCAAAATAGAGTTATATTCATATTTCAACTTAAGAATAGCGTTAAGGTCACTCTGAGCTTTAGAAGAACGAAACGTTTGTTCTAAAGATGGAAGTATGGATTCTATCTCAGACAAGCGTCTACGCTTCTCCCTCCTCAACGAAGATTCATATGCAATAATATGACCTCTTAACACTACTTTACAGGTTTCCCACAGACAAGAGTCTGAAACATCCCCCTTATCATTGGTCTCCAAAAATTGACTTAAACACTCAGACAGATAGGACTGAAACTGTTTATCCATTAATAATTGAGGATTGAAGCGCCAACAATACTGCACCTTTGGTAGCAAAATTTTTAAACCCATAGAAATAGGGCTATGATCAGAGATGAGAATATTGTGATATTTGGATTGAGTCACCCCCTCAATGAGTTTAGAATCAATTATAAAGTAATCAATACGTGTATAGGATTTATGAACACGAGAAAAAAAAGAATAATCACGAGCAGTCGGGTTAAGTAATCTCCATATATCCACAAGATTCATGGATTTTATCAAATTATTTAAAACACCTACAGACTGAATAGAAGGAGGAACTTGTGAGGAGTGACGATCGAGATGAGGATCCAAATAGCAATTAAAGTCTCCAGCAATTATCAGATTGGTTGAGTTAGTATCTGGAATGAACCTGAATAATTTCCTAAAAAAAACAGAATCATCTATATTTGGCCCATACACATTAACACATGTAATCGGGAAATTATTAATGAATCCGGATACAATAATATATCTTCCTGCAGGGTCGGACACCACAGAGTGCAATCGAAAAGGAACTGATTTCCGAAAAAGTATAGCCACACCTCTAGCTTTAGAGGAAAAAGTGGCTTGATAAACTTGCGAAATCCAATTTGCCCTAAGCCGCATCTGTTCATTTGGTCTAATATGCGTTTCCTGAAGAAAAATAATGTCAGCCAACAATGACTTTAAATGTGCAAACACTTTCCCCCTCTTAATCGGGTGCCCCATTCCTCTTACATTCCAACTAACAAATGTAATATTCACTCCAGCATTGCTATTATTATTAAGACTAGTGCCAATCATTCAGTATCTTCAAAAACATAGCAAACACAAAATCAATAGCAACGGCAGCAAGAATAAACATGATCTGGTGCAACAAAAAACAAAGAACAACTCACAAACTCCCCACAGCTGCCACATGAACCGAAGCAGCAAGTATTCCCCATCGTCTCGGAGACAACAAGAGTGCAGGACTAACTTAGCTTACCTTAGCCAAAAAAAAGGATCAGAAATAATGAAAAACACACAAGGAATAGAGAAAAAAAAAAACTTCTGTTCTCCACTGCACAAATAGTCAGTAATCTGAATCATGTACCACAGTGAGAAATAACAGAATGTTCCAAAAATAGTCCACTTCTATTAGTCAAGGTCCATACTCAGACCAAGCGGAGTAGGCTATGCTGAATCATTCGACAAGTTATCCACAAACGTCTTGGCCTCTACCGGAGATTCGAAAGAAAGCTTCCGACCGTTGTAATGCACCATCAATTTTGCCGGGAAACGCAGAGACCATTTCAACCCAGCCTCCCGTAGAGCTTTCGTGATCGAACTAAACGCACGTCGCCGCGCTGTCACCTCCGGTGTATAATCAGGGAAGATATGAATCCGCTTTCCTTTATATTCCAGAGGAAATTTATCCCGGCTCAGGCGAAGGATCAAGTCTTTATCCCGATCATTGTGGATCCGTGCGATAATGGTGCGCGGTCTCTGGCCTTCAGATGGCTTGGGTAATAGCGCCCGATGAGCTCGGTCAATCTTCACAGGTTTGGGGAAGTTGTCTCGGCCGAAAAGTTCGGTAATCAAGTCAGAAATGAACACCGAAGGGCGCGCCCCCGCTCCTCACCGTCGCTTATTCCCACAAATTTGAGATTCAGCCTTCGAGAACGTCCTTCCAAATCATTCAGTTTAGCCCAGAGAGATTTGTTTTCCGCACGCAAGTCTTCACACACCTTATTCAACCTCTCCGAGGCGTAAATCGGTACCGTTCAGAGCACATTCTATCTCCACCATTTTTTGTTTTAACGCCTGCCTGTTCTGACTGCAGGTTAACCCAGCGTAGCATCCAACGTATCCAAGCGAGCACTTAATGCTGTCATCTTGTCCTCTATCAGCTTTTTTCAAATCATCCCCTTGGGCACCGATTGCAGCAAGTATCGCATTCACATTTCCCTGTGAGATAGAGTCACCTGGATTGGCGTCCTCCTTAGTTGCAACAGTTTTTGAAGATTTCTTAGACGCCATTTTTTCGACGAGTCAGCGAAATAATGAAAATCGCCCTTAGCGCACTTAAATCTCGCTAAATACTCAAAACAACTGACTAAAGTTAACTCTCAACAAGTTATTATCGATTGTGAAGTGGATTGACGGTACTTAAATTAAAACAAATATTAAAAATGTATTGTCAGCGGAGAGCTCAGAAAAATACGACTACTCCATGATCCGCGCACGTGCGCCCCCCCGACATAATTCAGTTCAATTGAAATTGTTGCAAAGCAGTTTCTACGTTATATTTATATTTGCATTATATTAATGAATTTTATACACTATCATCCCCTAAAGCTACCCATCACAGTAAACTTTCTAATTTTCAGAAACATCATGTTTTATAATTTCTAATTTAGAAAAGCATACTCATGGTGACAAAAAATGGAGTATTACTACATTCCATTATGACATTCCATAGACATAATGATTTTTTACTATACAAACTGTACACCTACCCATCACACAAATTCTGCATACAAACATTTTTAATAAAATATTGTTTTTTAAGTGATCTGAATTATGAGAACTCAAGAAATTTTATAAATTAGATTTACCTTTATTATATCAATGTTAAACTCAGGTCATTATACAAATTGTTGCGCTGATAAATCATATAAACAAGCACACACATATGTAAATATTACAGGCTAAAAGAGACTTATCCACATTTTAAAGAATATGACAGCATGTTACTAAAGCAAATCATTTTCAACATTTCAACTCAACATTTATTTAATTTTATTGAACTTATAAAACACATTTTAAATGAACATTTTAATTTTTCACTAACTAAGCATAAACGTTGTGTTTACAAAAACACAAACATGTACAATCATGTCAAAACATATCCAGTGCACCAGTGATTATACATAGCATACTTTAATAAAATAAACATTTACTATAGTTTCATTTGTCAATAAAAATGCTTTACATTATTTAGCCAATGACGTTCATACCCTCGAGTAAAATGTTTTACAAAATGTACATAAGTTGGAAAATTAAATCCTACTTTGAGCTCTTCTCACTAACAGAAGTGAATTGCCAGTCTGAGGCGGTCATACTGACACACGCGCACGCACGTGCGCGCACACACACACACACACCCTCTGTTTTTGTTTTCTGGGGACGTTCCATAGGTGTAATGATTTTGTTTCTGTAAACACCTACCATCACACAAAAAAAATTCTGCATATGCTTACATTTTGAATGTAATATTGTTTGTAAGTAATCTTAATTATGAGGACTCAAAATTCAGAAATTTTAGCATAAACCAAATTTACGTTATTATATCAGTGTAATAGCCATGTCATTATACAAATTTGTGTCCTGATAAGTCATTATGAACAAGCACGCACATACATAAACATTTCGAGTTAAAGTGAGGCCTATCTCTATTTTAAATAATAAAATATATTTGACATCATAGTAACGTTACTGAAGCAAAATCATACAGTTAAACATATATTCAACATTTATTTAAGCTTATTGATATTGATAGCTGACTATACTTTTTTCATTGTTTGTTTTTAGATGAAGACTATTCTCAGATTTTGGTCAAACATGCGGCGAGTGTTCACTGGAAAAACGAGAACAAACACAGTATACAAGAATTAAATGAAAGTTGAGAGAGTGTTTAAACCGAGATTGTACTTTTAGAGCATTTAGAGATTGTACTTTTATGGTAACCCATACTAGTAAGTGATATACAAATGCACAATACTTGATTTTGGGGGAAAAAATTTAAAACTTAAGATATGACGATCTTCTTGAATGGTGTCATTGAGTGTGTGTGGAGCTGTTTGGAATATTTTTTAAAGAATCCAATTTTAAATACACTGCAACAACCACATTTGTCAAAATGATACTTTTGTAATATCATGTTTTGGCCTCATATTAGCTAGGAATGAATTTAATCTTTGTAAAAATAAGAAAAGTAAAGTCATAGACACGAAACACAGTTCACCTTAAAATGTAACATTGTATATAGGTTTTAACGGTGTAGGTATTTTCTACCACAGGACATCAGGAGTCTAGTGTGGTGTGCACTTTTTCATTAAGCTTGACAATTAAATATTCTCAGGAGCCCCTGTGACCCCAGAAGTCCCTCACATGTGTTCTTTCATTCAAGCACAGTTTACGACTCAACAGGTATGCAAAGAATGCGTGTCACTGTGACATGGACATTTTTGGAAAGTCTTTTCAGATGTCTGTAGTTGGCTTAAATGTTTTCAATGAACCGGAACTTTATGGGGGTTGGTGCCTACAAAAGTCATAATCTCTCTCTTCAAAGTCCAGCATAAAAAAGACCAGCATACAAAGTGGATACATCACATATTGTAACTTTCTACATACAGGTCCTTCTCAAAAAATTAGCATATTGTGAAAAAGTTCATTATTTTCCATAATGTAATGATAAAAATTAAACTTTCATATATTTTAGATTCATTGCACACCAACTGAAATATTTCAGGTCTTTTATTGTTTTAATACTGATGATTTTGGCATACAGCTCATGAAAACCCAAAATTCCTATCTCAAAAAATTAGCATATTTCATCCGACCAATAAAAGAAAAGTGTTTTTAATACAAAAAAAGTCAACCTTCAAATAATTATGTTCAGTTATGCACTCAATACTTGGTCGGGAATCCTTTTGCAGAAATGACTGCTTCAATGTAGCATGGAGGCAATCAGCCTGTGGCACTGCTGAGGTGTTATGGAGGCCCAGGATGCTTTGATAGCGGCCTTAAGCTCATCCAGAGTGTTGGGTCTTGCGTCTCTCAACTTTCTCTTCACAATATCCCAAAGATTCTCTATGGGGTTCAGGTCAGGAGAGTTGACAGGCCAATTGAGCACAGTAATACCATGGTCAGTAAACCATTTACCAGTGGTTTTGGCACTGTGAGCAGGTGCCAGGTCGTGCTGAAAAACGAAATCGTCATCTCCATAAAGCTTTTCAGCAGATGGAAGCATGAAGTGCTCCAAAATCTCCTGATAGCTAGCTGCATTGACCCTGCCCTTGATAAAACACAGTGGACCAACACAAGCAGCTGACATGGCACCCCAGACCATCACTGACTGTGGGTACTTGACACTGGACTTCAAGCATTTTGGCATTTCCTTCTCCCCAGTCTTCCTCCAGACTCTGGCACCTTGATTTCCGAATGACATGCAAAATTTGCTTTCATCCGAAAAAAAAAGTACTTTGGACCACTGAGCAACAGTCCAGTGCTGCTTCTCTGTAGCCCAGGTCAGGCGCTTCTGCCACTGTTTCTGGTTCAAAAGCACACGCCTGTGCACGGTGGCTCTGGATGTTTCTACTCCAGACTCAGTCCACTGCTTCCGCAGGTCCCCCAAGGTCTGGAATCGGTCCTTCTCCACAATCTTCCTCAGGGTCCGGTCACCTCTTCTCGTTGTGCAGCGTTTTTTTGCCACACTTTTTCCTTCCCACAGACTTCCCACTGAGGTGCCTTGATACAGCACTCTGGGAACAGCCTATTCGTTCAGAAATTTCTTTCTGTGTCTTACCCTCTCGCTTGAGGGTGTCAATGATAGCCTTCTGGACAGCAGTCAGGTCGGCAGTCTTACCCATGATTGCGGTTTTGAGTAATGAACCAGGCTGGGAGTTTTTAAAAGCCTCAGGAATCTTTTGCAGGTGTTTAGAGTTAATTAGTTGATTCAGATGATTAGGTTAATAGCTCGTTTAGAGAACCTTTTCATGATATGCTAATTTTTTGAGATAGGAATTTTGGGGTTTTCATGAGCTGTATGCCAAAATAATCAGTATTAAAACAATAAAAGACCTGAAATATTTCAGTTGGTGTGCAATGAATCTAAAATATATGAAAGTTTATTTTTTTATCATTACATTATGGAAAATAATGAACTTTTTCACAATATGCTAATTTTTTGAGAAGGACCTGTATATTTTCAGTAGATAACCAATAGTATATTGATAGTATACGATATTTATCACGCTGATAAAGGACTGTTCAGAAAAGTCTGATATAGAACAATTAGTTAAGAAATAGATCAGCATGTCAGATTTTGAGTAGGAGAACATTACAGGACACTAGGAAAATTCTAAAATATGGTCACTTTTTTATTTAGGCTTTTAAGCGGGAAAATGATTTAAAATAAACCTAAGTACAAGTTTCCTTTAAAATTATAAACTAAGATTTAAAGAGGTACTGTTGAATAAAAATCATAATTTAGGTTAAATTTGAAAGTAAATAAGTAAAATATTTTATTTAAAACATTTAAGATTTCATCTAAACAATCTTTTAATTTTGAAACACCTAATATAAAAACATAAAATCTTAAAAATCAATAATAAAAAACATCACAAAACAACAACTCATACCACAAGGTCTAACTCCGCCCTCACCAACCCGTCTCTGAGTGGGCCCATCAGTTTTACATTGGGACTACCCCAGGGGGGACCTGTGAGGTTTTGGTTATGATTCAAATTAAACTTTTTATTTTGTAATTCACTCAACCTTGTTTTCGACGTCGTTGCGTAATGTTCTTTCACTTAGCACTCTTAAAAAATGTAAGGTATCATTTTTCATATTTATTGTGACCTAAAACCATATTAAATGTCTATTTTATACAGCGTGTTATATATAATTACAGTTTTATTTGCTACTATCTTCTTTAAAAGAAGAGAATAGTGTGTTTTATAAAGATCAATAAGCTTAAATAAATGTTGAATATATGTTCAACTTTATGATTTTGCTTCAGTAACGTACTATGATGTCAAATATATTTTATTATTTAAAATAGAGATAAGCCTCACTTTAACTCGAAATGTTTATGTATGTGCGTGCTTGTTCATAATGACTTATCAGGACACAAATTTGTATAATGACATGGCTATTACATTGATATAATAACGTAAATTTGGTTTATGCTAAAATTTCTGAATTTTGAGTCCTCATAATTAAGATTACTTACAAACAATATTACATTAAAAATGTAAGCATATGCAGAATTTTTTTGTGTGATGGTAGGTGTTTATACAGAACAAAATCATTACACCTATGGAACGTCCCCAAAAAAAAACAAAAACAGAGGGTGTGTGTGTGTGTGTGTGTGTGCGTGCACGTGCGTGCGCGTGTGTCAGTATGACCGCCTCAGACTGGCAATTCACTTCTGTTAGTGAGAAGAGCTCAAAGTAGGATTTAATTTTCCAACTTATGTACATTTTGTAAAACATTTTACTCGAGGGTATGAACGTCATTGGCTAAATAATGTAAAGCATTTTTATTGACAAATGAAACTATAGTAAATGTTTATTTTATAAAGTATGCTATGTATAATCACTGGTGCACTGGATATGTTTTGACATGATTGTACATGTTTGTGTTTTTGTAAACACAACGTTTATGCTTAGTTAGTGAAAAACTAAAATGTTCATTTAAAATGTGTTTTATAAGTTCAATAAAATTAAATAAATGTTGAGTTGAAATGTTGAAAATGATTTGCTTTAGTAACATGCTGTCATATTCTTTAAAATGTGGATAAGTCTCTTTTAGCCTGTAATGTTTACATATGTGTGTGCTTGTTTATATGATTTATCAGAGCAACAATTTGTATAATGACATGAGTTTAACACTGATATAATAAAGGTAAATGTAGTTTATAAAATTTCTTGAGTTCTCATAATTCAGATCACTTAAAAACAATATTTTATTAAAAATGTTTGTATGCAGAATTTGTGTGATGGGTAGGTGTACAGTTTGTATAGTAAAAAATATATATTGTTTCCCGATCCTGGTAAAATGTACAACTTTTTATATTTTTAATGATGACAAAAACTAGCGTAAATGTTTTGATTGGTTTTATATCATGTGCGATCACATAATTTATTTATTTTTAAATTAAAAGAAGAGAATAAGACTCGGGGGCGATTGAATGCGCATGCATGCATGCATGAAAGATAGAGCGAGAGGGTGAGAAAGGGGGGAGAAAGAGAGCTTTTCCAACTAAACATTTCGTTTGAAGAATTGTCATACCTATGTTAGGAGGAAGAATTTCTCCTGAAAAAAATGTAAGGGTAATTTTATTTATTTATTTACTGTTTTATCACCAATTTATTAATTGTCATGTTACATATTTTATTTAAATTATTTTATACAACCATTAGATTATAAATGTGAGCACACACATATTGTGATCTCATGATCTGATAGAATTATTTATTATCGACCTTAAAACCAATATCTTTCTCACATCCTATAGAGCGAGAGAGAGAGCTCTTTTCTGATTTTCCACAGAAGACCCTGTATTTATCTAAGCGTGACTTTGAACGCAACCGGACACCAGATTGGGGCAAATCCCCTGATGTCGGAACAGACCATTAAAATCTTCAAAAGCATTCCTCAGGAGTTCATTCATCACCTATCACCTCTCTGAAACAGTCAAACATCTGAACAAACATCATATGTCATCCTTGGAGGTCAAAGGTTGACGTCGGAATTTCACATATGCCGGTTTTCACATCTGGATATCATTAACAGGTCACGGGATCACATCTGGATAGGTCACAGGGTCAACACAACGTGGGTGGGATACATGGGGGGAGGGGAAAGGTCACAAAGGTCAAAGCCATCAATCAATTTTGACATTTGCTGTATATATATATATATATATATATATATATATATATATATATATATATATATATATATATATACACACACACACACACACACACACACACAAACACACACACACACAGTCATGCCCAAAAATAAGGGCACCCTTGGTAAATATGATCAAAGAAGGCTGTAAAAATTTATCTGCATTGTTAATCCTTTTGATCTTTTATTTAAAAAATTCACAAAAATCTAAACCTTCATTGGATAATAATAATTTAAAATGGGGGAAATATCATTATGAAATAAATGATTTTCTCTAACACAAATTGGCCACAATTAAGGACACCCCTAGATTTTCTTATGAATAAAATAACTCTTAAGTATATACCCATTCATATTCATAATTTTGAGTACTCCAGGGTGATTATGGACATGAAATTATCCAGCCATTGCTTCCTGTTTCACAGAAATAGGGGGGGAAACAAACCCCAAATGCCCTTAATCATCCATCACAATGAGAAAAACCAAAGAATATATTTCTGATGTGAAGCAAAAGATAACTGAGCTTCACAAATTAGTGAAGTGGCTATAAGAAAAGAGCTAGAGCAGTGAAATTTCCCATTTCCACCATCAGGCCAATAATCAAGAATTTCCAATCAACAGAAAATGTTACGAAACTGCCTGGAAGAGGACGTGTGTCTATATCGTCCTAATGCATGGTGAGGAGGTCAGTTTGAGTGGCTAAAGACTCTCCAAGGACCGCAGCTGGAGAACTGCAGAAAATAGTTGAGTCTCGGGGTCAGAAAACCTTAAAAAAAAATGTCAAATAGCACCTACATCACCACATGTTGTTTAGGAGGGTTTCAAGAAAAATTATCCTAGCTCATCCAGAAACAAAACTCCAGCATATTCATTTATCAGACATGACTGGAACTTCAAATGGGACTGGCTTCTATGGTCAGATGAAACTAAAAAATGAGCTTTGTAGCAGCAAACACTCAAGATGGGTTTGGTGAAAACAGGGATAAAAAGCACCCCATGTGTACAATGAAATATACTGCTGTATTTTTGATGTTGTGGGCCTATATTTCTGCTTGAGGTCCTGGACATCTTGTTTAGATGCATGGCATTATGGATTCTATCAAATGCCAACAGATAAAAAAAAATCAAAAAGTGACTGACTCTGTTAGAAATCTTATAATGGGCCATGTTTAGATCATCCAACCGTACAATAATCCAAACATAAACCTCAAAAACAACACAAAAATGGGTCACTGGGCACAAAACCAAGCTTCTGCTATGGCCATTCCAGTTCCCTGACCTGCACCCTATAGAAAATGAGTGTGGTGAACTGAAGAGCAGCACCACCATCATGGAGCTGGGAATCTAAAGGGTCTGAAGTGATTCTGGATGAAGGAATGGTCTCTGATCTCTTGTCTAACCTCATCAGACATTATAGGATAAAATTTAGAGCTGTTAAACTGGCAAATGGAGATTTAAAAAAAGAATTCAATAAAAGGGTGTCCTTAATTGTGGCCAATGTGTATTGAAAAAACATTTCATAATGATATTTCCCCCCATTGTAAATTCTTATTATCCAATGAAAGTTTAGATTTTTGAATTTTTTAAATAAAAGATCAAAAGGATTAACAATGCAGATTAATTTTCACAGCCTTCTTTGATCATATTTAACAAGGGTGCTCTTATTTTTGGGCATGACTCTATATATATACTGAATCCCAGCTTTTAAATAGTATAGTGTATATTGTTACACTTGGAGTAAGACTGGAGTAAAGATGCTGAAAATTTAGCTTTGATCACAGGAATAAAATAAATTTAAAAATATATTCAAATAGGAAGTAGTTATTTTAAATAGTAAAAATATTTCACAATATTACTGCTTTAGCAAATGCAACTTTCTGTATTTTGGATCAAAATAAATGCAGGCTCATGTGTCATGTTGAAATATATAAATGAACGTCACATACCTGGCATTTCCAAAATGTATATTGTTTATGTGCTCTGAAGGACATACTTTTTTGAAGAGACGTTGAAGAGATGGGAGTGTGTGCCTCGCTTGGTCATAGCTGTGTTCGAATGTTTCTGAGTGGGCTGCTTATTTGCATTGGCTCGCTTTGCAACAGGTTATTATTTATCTGAAATAAAAAAGTAAGCATGCTGTTTACGCAAATAAACTGCATTATTGTGATGGTCACTGATACTAGTAGTAATTTATAGGAAAAAAAAGAACACATAGCACATTTAGTGTCAGTGATATTTACAGCTTACGTGATAGATTTTTTTTTTTTTTTTTTGTTACCTCAGACGCCTGCAAACACCAATGACGGGGTATAACACATACACCAGAGCAGATATTCATGAACAGAAGCTTAGTTACATTCTTGAAAACACAAGCATGCTTTGTTTGAAGGCCTATACAATATATATAGTTATAAATATATATGGCTATATTCGTGAACAGAGAATACCCTATCACAGTAAAGTTTTGTCTAATCATTCTTACTGACATTAAGCTAGCAACATTATAACTCATATTACTTTTATATCTTATTTTTTTTTGTCTATGTTATAGAACATAAAAAATAAAAAATAAAAAAACATCCTGGCATGGTGAAACATTGAGATGATGTAAATGAAACTTCATAATGCTTCACCTGATTAAACATTTAGTCAGGAATTATAGTCTGGAAAAAGTCTAACTAGTAAAATGTGTACAAGTTATATGAAAACTAATACAAGTAGATTAATAATAAAAAAAAGACTTACTCCTGTTTATCTCTGCTGGGTCAAGCCACTTCGTTCTTCTTTCTGAGGTAATCCAAATCTTATTCCTCTCAGTGGTCTTATTGAGGTGAATTATGTCTTATTCTTCTCAGCGCAAAGCAAACAGTAAGATTTAAAAAAATGTGAAGTAAAGTCTCGCTGCTTTGTTTGCTCTGATGAGGGCGGTTACCCGCTGCGAGCTTCAAGTGGATGATTATAATCTCAATAGTGCACTCGGCGCGTAGGCGTGGTCGCATTAGATATAATGAAGGGAGACGTGAAAGACGGACATTGCGTTGTTTTCATATGGATTACTTTATCACAGAATATTTGTTTTTGGGCGGGCATTGACTTCAGAGGGTTAACGTAACCTTGGTTCTCTGAGATATGTGAATTATTACTGCGTTGCTAGCCGTGCTATGTAGCTGCACGACTCGGTCGTCGCTTCAGTCGAAGTAACCTGAGAATCCTGTGGTGAGCGCCCGCTTATATAGCCAGATGCCCCGCCCATTCTGGCAGGCTTTGGAAGGACTTGGTGGGCTTCGTCGCCATAGGCTCGTGCAGACTTTTCCCCATATGGGTCCAGCAAGACGCAGTATTCGTTCCCGTATCTCAGGGAACCGAGGTTATGTTAAGTATTCATTTCAGGGTTTACAGAGTTTTCACTTAACCTCCTTTCTGAAACAGGCCCCTGGGGGCTGTTTCATTAAACAAGTTTACCAAACAAGCCAGGCTTATTTCAGTTTGTCTGACTTATTTTGAACCAAATTAACTGACAATAAATCAGACTTAGTGAAATAAACCTGGCTTATTTGGTAAACTTGTTTTATGAAACAGGCCCCTGGTGTAAACCACATGGGTTAATCAGCAACAAGATTGACTACATCTGCATTTGCAGCCATTACTTTGCAGATCAGCAATTCAGGACATGCGTGTCTACCTTGGTGCTGACTTCTGTTCGGACCACCACCTTCTAATGGCAGTGCTAAGGTCGTGACTGAATAGACAACAAGCACCCAACCCAAAAAGTTTGATGTGGACAAGCTGATGAACGATGTAGTAAATCACCAATGCCAGCAGTGCCTTGCAAATGTGCTTCAAACTCCTGAGAATGGTGCAGTGGAAGATCAATGTTCATCATTCAAACATATGGTGATATCTTGTGCCAGAACTATAGTTGGCAGGTGAAGGTGGAACACAATGTGAATGCTGGATCCAGGAAGATACCTGGAAAGTGACTGATAAACATAGAACCCCCTAAACAGATAAAGGAACAAGCAAGGCCCGATTAAGACTGAAGAATTTCTGTTGAAGATACTTTGCAGATGATACTGCTCTACTAGCAGAGTCATGGGAGAAGCTACAGCAACTTACTACCAGGCTAGAAAGATTTACACTTAAGACAGGTTTTTGAATCAACATTAAAATGACACAAGTGGTGCAAATGAGTCGGGAAGATGAAGATCTACTGATGCCTATCACCACTGACAACGAGCCGCTCACTGATACAGACCAGTTCACAAACTTGGGCAGTATGATCACACAAGATGGCGACTTAAAGATGGATGTAAACCAATGCATTGGCAAGACAACTAATGTGTTTCAATGGATGCATAACATCTGGATGTCTCCCAGCATTAGCACGTCACTCAAGATCTGCCTCTATATGTCCATTGTGTTACTGATGGCAGTGAGACCTGGAGAAACAAAAAGAGCACATTGCCCACAAGCTGGACGTGTTCCACCAACAGTGCCTTAGATGCATTCTCTGCATGAAGAGATTCTGTGCAGAGAAATTCATAGTCTTGCCGTCGCTGTGTCTGTGTCACATGAAACTGGCAGGTCACAATCTGTGGCAATCGGAAAAAACGTCTAGTAAAAACTAGCAAAAAAGACCTGGCGAAGCACATCCAAAAAGGATTTAAAGTCGATTTTAAATGTGGAAAAAGCTGGGTCCCATGCAGCCAATTGCAACAACTGGAATACACTTGTAGCACAAAAGGACCTAGAGCTTAAAATAAATTGGCCTAGCTACTAAAAGCAAACAAAAAAATAACATTCATCATAGAGATCGACCGATATGGGTTTTTCTATAGCCGATGCCGATGCCGATGTTTAGAGGTCAGGGTCAGGGTCAGGGTCAGTCAGATGGCCGATATGTGCTGCCGATTTTTAGGGGCGATATCTTGAAGTTTTCCCCCTCATTTGCATGCTAAAATGTCACACTAATAATAAGAGGATGCACAACATTTCTAAACTTATCATCATTTATTGAGCACTGACTTGAACCATCTCTCGAATCTTTATTTTGTGCACTGCACGGTATTACAAATAAAAATAAAAAAAATATCTAAAGTTAACCAAACAAATCAATAAACTGACCAAGTATTAAATATATAAAGAGGTAATATATATATATATATATATATATATATATATAATATATATATATAGATATATATATATATATATAATATATATATATATAAAAGTCAATCATATACCATAAAAATTTTAGAGCATTTATCAAGCAGAATTTTTCAAGTTTGTTGGAATATAAATGTAAACTTAAATATACATTTAAATAAAAGAAATACAATTTTATAAATAAAAATCAATTAAACTGAAAAATATAAAAAATAATATATCTAAAAAATAAATAATAGTAGTGCTATTAGCAACCAGCAACATTTGTGTTTGGTATATATGACACAGAACATCTAAAGTGCATTCTAACTTCAAACTTACATCGCAGTCTGTTCATTATTAAGATTAAGTACAGTCAACCAAACATATAAAAGGTTACACTGGTCAGTTTAAATAGACCGTAGTATACCGGTCCAGTCTGCTGTTATGCCAATGACGTTTTTGCTCATGTGAAGAGGATGATCTTTTCCGTCTAGTTTACATTAAAAAAAATTAAAAATACTATAGTTTAACATTCAGATACATTGCGAATATGGAAACTTTGTGATATGTGCAGAACGAGACATGCGCAATAACCTCCAAATACATCTAGCCAAACCCGCGCGCGCTCAAGTCGTCCTCGTCTGCACGCACACACCCACTGTCATGATCTAATGCACTGTAAATGCAGGATTTTTTAAAACAAATATGCCTACCGGAATGCAAAAATTCAAAATCGAAAATTTTGCAGAACAGGATCAAATAAAGTACTGGTCATTAATACTCGCATAAAATGTTTAATGTGAAAAAAGAGGTTCACTGACTGCGCAGCACAGCCACAAGCGCCACAGTTACGTTTGGGATAATTTTATTTTTAATACTATAGTGTCATTTTAAAACATTGCAATTGCGTTTTAAAATACAACAACTAGCACCACAAAACCATTTAAAGAGCCGCATTCAGCGGTCTCCTTGACGAGAAACAGTCAACTAAGTAAAATGATCTCAAACGTACTGCGCGCTCCCTTCATTTTATCAAATTATCATAATCACATATTCATTTTACAGTCCTGATACTAGCATTTTATTCAGACTAAAACCCCTTTAATTCGGGTGAGAAAGCTTTTTTTCCGAGTGGCTTTTGCACACATAATAATACCCCGCTGCAGACGCATTTTGCAGCATTAAGCTTATTCATTGATTGTTAATTTAAACGACGATCGATCATGGAAATGATCAAATATTGACATCCCTAAATGCAAATGAGTTGGATGGAAACCTGGCTATTGTCTGCATCAAACCATGCTTCCGAACAAATGTCATTCACCGTTCTGTGCTGTTCCAGGACAACTGTCTCTCTGAGCACGGTGCTGTATGTGAGCTGGGCGGAGTAACGTAACCCTCAATCACGCTGCAGTGTTTGTGAGAGCTGCCACCTTCTCCACCCCATTTACAGAGTGAAATTCTCTGATTACCTTTATCTCCCAGGACTGTTGTTGAATCTTCCAAAAGTTTTGGCTTGGGGTCCTTCACATGCGGCAGCAGCACTTTCCCACCTTATCCACCGCACCAATAACACGGGGCTGGCCCGCCGACGTGCCTGAATTTAAATCGGCGCTACTAAACACGGATTTTGTTTGATTTCTCCACGAGATTCTCTCACAGAAGGCTGTCCCAACATAAACTCACACAAACATATCTTTATACATCCAACACAACATAGATAGAAAACGAAATTAACTACTAATTTCCAAGTTTAAGTTGTCTTTCCTTGTCAGCTATGAATACTTTTCCCAATTATTAGTTTATTATATAAATATAGACAAAAAACGATCTTGTCACAAATCTGGTTCATTTGAATGGTCAGAGTATGAAATAAAGTTAATTGTATTTGTTGCATTCTCTATTTCTGCAGTCTTTTAGTTATTGATCTATTTTGCTGCTCACAGTGTTTTTGAGACTGCTATTAAAATTGTTGCACTTTCCATCTTTAATGGGAGAAAATTAACATGAACAGAGCACATAAGGGCTTGAATAAAAGGTGTTTGTTTCTAGATAGAAATATTAGAAAATATAACATAGAAAGACCAAACAACCTTCAAGGCTTGTGGTGTGTACAGCTCTGCTATTTTGACACACTGCTGACTTTAAAATGTAGAAATGGTAAAATGGTGATACCGTTGTCAGATGTACAACTTCCAGTTGGATTTTAGAATGCCTGGGCTAGACAGATTTACTCATAGCTACAAATATAATCAGAAGCATGTGTCTGGGTTTTAAACACTCACCAAAGAGCGTATAGTCAATATCTAGAACGAGCAATCTTTTTCCTGGTCTTGGGGGATTTAACTCCTCAACTTTATAGTCTTTCACCCGACGAGCTATCTTAGCCAAATTCTCCTCTCTGTATGAAAAGAAAACAAATACTTTGATGTACAGAAAGTAAAAAAAAAAAAGTAAAAAAAACTTTGCAATATTATAAATGTCTTTTGGTCAACGTAATGCATCCTTACTGAACAAAAGCATTAATTTATTTAACAAAAACTGACCCAAACTTTTGAAAGTAAAATAAATGAATGAATGAATAACTGGGTGTCACTGGCCTGTTTTCAGCCTCTGTTACTTCCTCTTCAATGTCAAAATCATTAACCACATCATCATTTTCTGGTGGAGGCGCCAATACATCTTCCTAAGAAAAGCGAAATAAGGTTATGAGCATTTGTATTTTATAAAATAAAATCTAACCATGTTCAAAATTCTAATATATTTTCAGAAATATAATATTATTAAAATCAATAGCATTACCTACCAGACTTTCTTCTCTGGTGCCCATCATTATAATTTTGGTATTGGACTTCAACTTCAAGTCACCCAGTTTGACATCATTATCTGCGGGTTTACCTGACAAGATAAGAGAATTAAACAATAACCTGTTTTTTTCTTCTTCTTCTTCTTCTTTGCATATTGTGTATCAGACAGTATCTGTTGTTAATGCTGCTCACCTTTCACTTTCAATCCCAGGAGCTTCTGTCGTTCTGGGAGAACTCCTGTGAGAGATTTAATGGACTGTTTCAGATCCAACACGGTGTCCTCCTCAGACAGTGTGCTAATGGAGTACTCCTGTCCACCCCACTTTATAATAACGGAAACAGACATGCTGGTGGGCAAGCTGTGAAAGATTTTTTTGTGTGTTTTTGTGTTATTTTTTCGTTATTGGGGTGATTAAATTATCTGTCAGCTTGTCAGAAAAAACAATGAAAACTTGTAGTACACTAGCATATAGGTATCATTTTGCCACTGTTACACCATCAGAATAGTTCCACTTGTCAAAACACAACAAAATTAATGGGTCAGGTGCTACATTACGGTAAAAAAAAAAAAAAAAAAACATACCTTAAAACACAAGCTTATGTCATTAACAACGTAGACTAAACATTACTACATTTCTGTGCTTGTAAAAAAATTATATATATATATATATATATATAGACGAGTGATGATCGGATCTGGCTGGCATATTGCTTTAGTAAACAAGCATGCATTAGCCAGTTAGCTTACAACTCATTAAGCTCTTTTTCTATGTAATGCATTTCTCAAAATTTATCTGACTAATCGTGACCACACCCCTAACTTCTCGATTAATTTCATCCAAGTCATCTATATCGGACATACAAAAATAACAGGTAAATCCTCTAAAGGTTTCTCACTTACATAAGATACAATTCATTCAAAGCTCAAGCTGACTGCTGCAAGTCGCGTACACACGAGATTTGTTCTTCTTCTTCTTCTTCCTTCCGTTTTATGGCCGTTCACTCCTTAGGAGTATTACCGCCACCTATTGTATACCTTGCACACATGAATAATGGATCTGAATTGCAGGAAGAGAGAAAAAAAAAAAAAACTTTAACATCCCAGTGGATCAGATACCAAGCTTCAGCTGACGCTGCATGTTCAGCTCCTCCAGCTTCCACACTGATCTCCTCAACCTCCAGGATGGTCAGAGCCACTTGCTCCTTCTCCTCAGGCTCTAGATCTGGTGATCTAGTCCTGTAAGCTCTAAAAATGTTATCACGTGCTTAAACCTCTGTCTATCACTCAAACCCTTTCCCAATAAATCCATTATACTCACTGACCTGTTCTTTATATTTTTAAAAATCTCACTACGCTGTTCTTCATATTTACTACACTTAAAAACACGTTCTACTGTTTCAACCACACCACATTCATCACACATACCATTTCCATGTTTTTCCATTAATGCCAGTGTTGAGTTTAATCCTGTATGCCCCATCCTTAGTCTAGAAATCATTACTTCTTCTTTTCTATGTTTTCCATAGCACAATTTTTTTTCCTCTACTGACTTAACAATACTATAATACCACCTACCTGTACTGCTACTTTCCCATCTTTGTTGCCATATTTTTGTTATTTCTCTATTAATTATTGATCTAACTTAATTTCTTCCTAAAGGTATCTTAATATCTATCAAGTCTTTCCTTAACGCTTCTTTTGCTAACTTATCCGCTATTTTGTTTGCTACTATCCCAATATGTGCCGGCACCCACCAAAAGTATACAATTATACCCTCTATGTTCAACCTATTTAATAATGTGTAAATTTCTACTAGCAGATCTTCTCTGTCAGTTTTTGTTGACAATATACTTTTAAGTGCTGATGCAGAATCTGTCCAAATTACAGTTGGCATCCTATTTGGTTTAGTCCCCTCTAACCACTGCAATCCTACTATTATAGCAGTTAGTTCTGTTAAATATACAGACATTTTATCACTCAACCTTAAACTTATTTTTGTCTCAAATTTTGGAATATATACTCCTTGTCCCACTTTTTGTTTAACTGGGTCTTTAGATCCATCTGTATAAATCTGTATACAAGAATAAAAAAATTCTCTCATAAAACCATTAATTTCATAACTATTACAATATCTATCTTCTGCTTTCTCTCGATCCTCCAGAAATCTCATTTCAACATTAGGTTCAGGAATATTCCACACCGATACCCCTTTTAATAGCATATTGGAACAAATATCTACATTTTCCAGACCACATTCCTTAACCCATTGTTTATACTTCCATCCAAAACTATTCCCATTATTCTTTTTATATTCCCAACAGTCATTTAAAATTTCTCGTGTGCAATGACTCTTATTGCAACCCTGCAAATTAACCCAGTACATCATTGTAAGCTTTTTCCTTCTTAAGTCTAGTGGCATCTCTCCCATTTCAACCCTAATGGCATCTAGAGGGGTTGATCTTATTGCTCCATAGCAAATTCTAAGTGCCCTAGCCTGTATGTTATCCAACTTCTTTAGCTCTGATTTTGCTGCAGCACCATACACTTAACATCTGTAATCTAAACTTGACCGTATTAAGGCTTGATATACATTTAGTAGTATGCTTTTCCTTGCTCCCCACTCATATTTGGCTATTGAAGTCATGCAATTTATTACTCCTTTACACTTATTCTCAATTTTCTTAATATGTCTATTCCATATTAATTTTCCATCAAATATTAACCCAAGGTATTTAAATTCTGTCACTCTTTCTAATAATTGACCATATAATTTCAAAGTCATTTGTTCCACTTTCCTTTTCTTTGTAAAAACCATATATTGGGTCTTTAATACTGAGAACTTCAGTCCCCATTCCACTGACCACCTTTCAACTTCATTTATTGATTCTTGTATTCCTTTGACTACATTCCCTAAGTTCCTACCTCTTTTCCACACTGCACCATCATCTGCATATAGTGACTTCCCCATACTTGGTTTAACTCTTTCATAAATATCATTAATCATTATATTAAATAAAATTGGACTAATTACACTTCCTTGTGGAGTCCCATTCAGAATATCATGCAGTGTTGACATTTCTTCTCCTATTCTAACCTGAAATGTACGCTTAAACATGAAATCCAATTTCCAGTTGTACATCCTTCCCCCTACTCCGATTTTATCTAGCTTAATTAATAGTCCCTCCCTCCATTAAGTGGCGTATGCCTTTTCAATATCAAAGAAAACAGCAACAAGAAATTATTTCATTGTTAAAGCTTTTTTAACCTCATTTTCAAATAATAGCAAAGCATCCATTGTAGATCTTTTCCTCCTAAACCCACTTTGGGCTGATGATAAAATCCAATTTTTCTCCAAAAAATAATTTAATCTTCTTACTATCATTTTTTTACTATCATTACTATCACACCTTACATAATGTAGATGTGAGAGCAATTGGCCTATAGCTACTTGATTTTGTTGCATCTTTACCTGGTTTTGCTACTGGAATCACTATTGCATTTTTCCAATCTTTGGGTAAAGTACCTTCATTCCATATCTGATTATATACATCCAATATTATCTTAATGGCTACGTCCGGCAAGTTTTTTAACATACTATAGCTGATCCTATCTCTTCCTGGTGTTGTATCCTTTGAATTGCTAATAGCAATTTTTAGTTCAAAAAGATTAAAATCATCATCCATGTTACTATCAACTTCTTGTTTTTTCATGCAGACTTTCTCATACATTTTATTTAACTCTTGTCTTCTTTTTAATAACTTATCACTCAAGTTTTCAATACTATGGACTTTAGCAAATGTTTTGGCCAATGTTTCTATCTTTTCTTTATCTGTACTGGCCACCTTTCCATCTTCCTCAATTACGGGAATTTGTTTATGAGTATTAATACTATTAATTTTCCTTATCATTCTCCATACCACATGCATTCCAGTCTCTCTCCCAATTGTGTTACAGAACTCCTGCCATGCTTTTCTCTTTGCACTTTTAATTACCCTTCTTGCAGCTGCCCTTTTTTTCAGATAATCTATTACTGTATCTTGAGTTATTAACCTTTTTAAGACCCGGAATGCCTTATTCCTTTCTTTAATTGCCATTGTGCAGTCTTCGGACCACCATGGAACAATTTTCTTTCTTTTCCCCATTTCCCATCTTATTAATGGTATAGATAGGTTCGCTGCTAAAATAATTCCATTTACTACTTTTGTATATCTCTCCTCAATATTCCCTTCTAGCTTCATATTTTTGACATTTTCTTCACACAGCACATAAAACTCCTCCCACCTTGCCTGTTTAAATCCCCACCTTGCACACTGGTTGACACTTTGCTTTTGTACTGCACTCTGAATCTCACAAACTATAGGCCAGTGATCACTACCCAAATTATCTTCTTGTACGCTCCAAGTGCACTTACCTGCTAATGCAGCTGATGTTATTGTGAGATCTAAACATGACAATCCGCCTTTAACTATATCCATTCTTGTTGATTTCCCATAATTCAAACATACTAATGAGTGTTCTTCTATAAATTCTTCTACAACCAACCCATTATTGTCTGTATTCTTACTACCCCATTGACCATTATGTGCATTAAAATCCCCACATATAATAATTTTACCCTTTGAATCACCCATCACATCTTCTAGAATACTATTATTTATTTCTTTGCATGGGTTATAATAGTTTGCAATTCTAATTTCTTCATGCCTCCCCATTACTTCTATACTTACACACTCTATATTATTATTTGTATTTATTCTCTTATACACTATACCGTCTTTAATAAATGTTGCACACCCTCCCCCTCTTCCAGTTACTCTGTCTTTCCTCTCTACTACATATCCATTGATCTTAAAGTCCAAAGAATTATTTAACCATGTCTCTTGGATGCACATGATGTCTGGTGCCTTTTCCATTTCTGAGATATGTTTTTTAAATTCTTGACCATTTGCTATTAAACTCCTAGCATTCCAATGTAGTAGTAGGAAAGGCATCTTACAGTGAAGGATTATTACTCTGAGTCATATCCATGGCAGTAGTTCCTTCTTCCGCTGTCAAAATCCCATGCACCTCCTCAGCTGAGACTTCTGTTAACTTGAGAAATTTATTAGCACATCCTACAATAATCCTTAATTTGTCAGATTTCTTTTCCACTTGTGAGGTACCATTCACCACCGCACAAATGAATGCCACAAAGTCAATTTTGTTTACTGTGATATGTAGATCTGGCTCATTCTTCTCATGATTTAATTCTCTCTGAGAATAGGATTCCAACCTATTTCCTTGCACATTATTTACCTTCGGTTCAGCTTTACCTTTGTCTTTTATCTTGTCTTTTATTTTGTTTAATCTTCGCAGGCTTCTTGTTGTACAGGACATCCTGCGTATGCTGCGCTATGTCCACCGCCACAGTTACAGCATTTAATCACTACACCCTCCTCACACTTGCCATATTCATGCACCCCCCCCACCCCACCCCACCCCACCCCACATTTTGCACACCACATTTTCCCTTTACAGACATTTTCAGTATGTCCCATCCGTTGGCACTTAAAGCATCTCAGATGTGGAGGTATGAACTCTCGCACCAAGAAGCTAACAAATCCTAGCTTCACTCTTGTGGGCAAGTTACTCCCTTCAAACTGAATCATCACACTCATACTCTCACATCTTTTGTTGTCTTTCCACATCTGCAGTCTTCTAATAGAGATAACTGTGCCTCCACTTAGATTTCCTTTAATATCATCCATACTTACATTAAGAGGTACTCCTGAAATAACCCCTCTGATTCCATTACCTATTTCTGTGCATGAAATCTTTCCTCCTGCCAACGTTTTCATTTTCAGAATTTTTTGTTTTTGCTTTTCATCCTTACATTTAATCATTATTCTTCCATTGTTTAGACAAGCTACAGCTTTCACTACTCCTATCTCTTTCTCAATTGCTTTCGATAATTTAACAGGATGAGTTTGTTGTTCTGACTGCTTAGCAAAAGTAATTAGGACCTTGATTTCTCTTTCCTCCTCTTTATCATCTCCACTGCTCATTTGTTTTACTTTATTAATTGTTCGTTCACAATCAGATCCATCACCCATGCTGCTCTTTTTCTTCCTTTTATTGTATATTACTTCCTGATAATCCATTTCTTGCTCATTATCGTCATATGCTGTTTCTCCCCAAACTTTCCTCCCTTCCATCGCCATTTTCCTCTCCGATCCAACTTCCGCTCCGGATCGAAGGGCCAAATCCACGAGATTTGTTCGTTCTTCTTCTCTCTGCTTATGATGGCCTGACTACTGTGCCTACTGCCACCTGCTGTTGAAAAAGTAGATAAAATATTTTTTTTTTTTTGGGAGTTTTTTTTTTTTTTTTTCAAGTGTCAGAGTGTCAGAGTAAGAGCGAATCGGTGGATAATTCAAGAAAACAAAAGACACAGTAACAAATCACAAAGTTACAAGTAAGTCTCAAGTCTCAACCCTCAACCCTCAAGCAACAACAAATCAAAAATCCACATAATCAAAAAACAAAAAAAAACAAATAAACACACTGCTTTATGTCAAGCAATCCAAGTCAAGTCATAGCTTGGGTCAAGCAAGTCACTGTCAAGTCATACAAGTGTTTGATGATTTAATGAAATGTATATATTAAAATAAGTGAAACCTACAGTAGTACAAAAAATTGTAATATGCATTTTGTCTACATACAGTTGAGTCGTTTAAAAATTTAAACTACATAGCCTAAAATGTAAGTGTAACTGAAATTAGCCCAACATAAAAGCATGAAAAGTATTTAGGTACAGCTGTTTCATTATGCCTCAAACATTGCAGAAAACCATGAAAAAGTATTAAACAATTCAAGTATAATGGTTTCTATGCCACCAATTGGCATTCAAACAGGGATCACCTTTACATGGACACTTGAGGAATTAAGTTAGATCCTTCCGTTTTAACAAAAGAATAACAACAGGAAAAATTATTAATAACTGAATCACACAAATATTGCACCCATTTATCAGGTGGATTAACTATTGTACATTATTAATCTGTGTGTGTGTGTGTGTGTGAGGGGGGGGGGGGGTGTTGAGTGAGTGTGATTTATTTATATTTGTATATTTATAAGAGTAAGTGTGTGTGTGTGTATAAGTGAAAAGTGTATTGCTTGTTTGCATGTGCATGGTTGTTTTGTTTTAGTGTATGCATGGTTGATTCCGCAAGTCTGTATTGATTTTTTTTCTTTGTGTCTGTGTGTGTGTGTGTGTGTGTGTGTGTGTATACAATATATTTATATGCATCCCCATAAACTATCCATAGGCTTTTCACACTGAAAACCGATGATTAGACACTCTACACATGCAAATACTAAGAGTTATTGCAAATATATATAAACAGTGAATAACCATTTACGATGAAAAAAAAAATAAAAAAATAAAAAAATAATAATAATAATTGAATAGTGCTCACAAACTGTATTTTAAATTCTCAATAAAGCTGTTTTCACTGATATATTTCTCTGTTTCTGTTGTAACACAATGGGATGAATATGAAATAGTGACTGAAAAGCGGCCCATTCCTTATGTTAATCTGCACAAAAATCCAGATTCATAATCACAACATCATCTAATGAAATCAAATACACATAAGATAAAGAAAATGGCTGTGCTGTGATTTCGACTATATTTGAATTTAAAATAGAGTTAAAGTGTCAGGGTTTTGCACTGACACTCTGTTTGTTTTGTGTCTTGTTTCTTGTGTCTATGTCTTGTGTCAGCACATGTCCTTGTTGATTGTTTTCTCGGCCGTGTGCTCCTTTAGCCCCTCCTCACTGTCACCGTCAGGGGCGTTGCACAAGATCCCGGGCCGTATGCATAGGCAGTCCTGATGGGCCCCCATGCCCCCCCCCCCCCCGAAAATATCCAGGTAAAATAAAATATATTCCGGACTTTTCAAGGGCCCTCTCTACCTTTGGGGCCCTGGTAATCAGTACTGGTTTTACCCCCAGTCCGACGCTCCTGGTCACCGTCTTTGTTGCTGTCTGTGGATGTGGCTGAGTATGTGTCCGTGTCTCACTGCCTGATTGGTCCTGTGCCCTTGTTTTGTCTAGTCCTTTGTAGTTCCATGTTCTTGTCTTGCGCCTTGTTTTAGCAATCTGTTTGTTCTTGCTTTTTTGCTTTTACTTTTAATTTATTAGTTCTTCTTATCCTGATTTTTGGTCTTGTATTTTGTTTGATATTCTTAAAGTTGGTGTGTGGTTAGATTGGTAATTATTTCTTATTTTGTTTCTGTACTCTTTATCAGTTCTTTGTTTTGTTTTCCCTTGTCTTGGGTTTAATTTGTGTTTTTGTGGAGCTTTGTCCTGTCTAGTCTTGTGTTAGAGTTCCTGACCTGTTCCTGTGTGTCCTGCCACTGGTTCTACCTGCCTGGGACTTGGTCTGCTTCAGAGTCGGCAGGTCAGCAATTATCTGAGCACTGTTCTATGGTGCCTTGTGTGGTCTTCTCCATCAGCCTAGTATTCTGCCAGTTGATGTCTGAAGCTGTTCCAGTGGCCTTCCCTAGCTGTTTCTGTTTACTGTGTTCCTGTTGTTGTATCACTTGTGCACTTCACTACCATCTTGTATCGGTCTGTTTTGTCAATAAACCCTTTTGTCAATAAACACTCACTGCAACTGGGTCCTCCTTCTGAGATCCCTGACAAAGTGACAATAGGTTTTTTGTTTGTTTGTTTTTTTTTTCTTAACTGAAAGCACTGCTCCTCTCAGGCCCTTGCTGAACAGATCAGATGCAGAGAGAGGTGTGTGCGTGCTGGGAAAACAAAACCTCATGCAGCAGTACCAGCGAGTCTCAGAAACTAAATAAGGTTTGTTTCCAAGAAGTCGCTAGATTTGTCTCTAGGTGCTTTTTTGGAGAAAAAAGTTGCTAAAGGGGTTTGAAAAGTTGCTAAATCTGGCGACAAAGTTGCTAAATTGGCAACACTGTAAGCTCTCTCTGCATTTTTCCATCTCAAAAATATATCTAAATTACGGTCTATGCTCTCAATGTCAAATGCAGAAATGTTAATCCATGCGTTTATGACCTCAAGGTTAGACTATTGTAATGCTCTATTGGGTGGTTGTTCTGCACGCTTAGTAAACAAACTCCAGTTAGTCCAAAATGCAGCAGCTAGAGTTCTTACTAGAACCAGGAAGTATGATCATATTAGCCCGGTCCTGTCAACACTGCACTGGCTCCCTATCAAACATCGTATAGATTTAAAAATCTTGCTTAATACTTATAAAGCCCTGAATGGATTAGCACCTCAGTATTTGAACAAGCTCTTGTTACATTATAGTCCTCCATGTCCACTGCGTTCTCAAAACTCTGGCAATTTGATAATACCTAGAACATCAAAATCAACTGCGGGCGGCAGATCCTTTTCCTATTTAGCGCCTAAACTCTGGAACTAACCTACCTTACATTGTTTGGGAGGCAGACACACTCTTGCAGTTTAAATCTAGATTAAAGACTCATCTCTTTATCCTGGCTTAACCATTACACACTAATACACTTCTAATATCCATATCCGTTAACGGATTTTTAGGCTGCATTAATTAGGTAAACCGGAACTGGGAACACTTCCCATAACACCCGATGTACTTGATACATTGTTAGAAGAATGGCATCTATGCTAATATTAATCTGTTTATCTCTTATTCCGAGGTCTCCGTAGCCACCAGATCCAGTCTGTATCCAGATCAGATGGTCACTGCAGTCACCCGGGTCCAGTACGTATCCAGACCAGATGGTGGATCAGCACCTAGACAGGACCTCTACAGCCCTAAAAGACAGCGGAGACCAGGACAACTAGATGAGCCCCAGATACAGATCCCCTGTAAAGACCTTGTCTCAGACGACCACTGGGACAAGACCACAGGAACCAGAATTGAACTCCTGGTTTCGTCTGGCCAGAGGAAAACTGGCCCCTCGACTGAGCCTGGTTTCTCCCAAGGTTTTTTCTCCATTTAGTCACCGATGGAGTTTTTGTTCCTTGCCGCTGTCGCCTCTGGCTTGCATGGTCGGGGACACTTCATTTACAGCGATATCGTTGACTTGATTGCAAATGATTACAAAGATACTATTTAAACTGGACTGAGCTGGATCATGACATCACTGAATTCAATGATGAACTGCCTTTAACTCTTCGGACCCGTTACTGGGTCCAAAACCACGTAAAAAATGTCTTTCAAAATCTTTCAAACGAGACCATTTTCACGTTTCTGTGTTCTAGCATTGGTGAGAAATCCACTGTTTTGTCGCAGGGGTGCGCCTATGGAAAAGAGACGCTCTTTTGTCAAACATGCGCTCTTCAAATCATATCACCTCCTGCACACGCTTCTTTTGTTCTAAAGATCTGATGTGGTCTGGGCTGCTCAGTGGGTGACAACTGGTCAGATTAAACGCCCCTCAGAGGTCTCCGCCACTCAGATCCGTGGAATTTGACACCTCTGGGTCACTAGGCAGGATGGACACAGAGAGGATCCAGTTCAGCGCTCAGCTGGTTTGAGCGTGGGTCATGTAGTTTTTTTTGTAACTGTTTTGAAGGTGATAATGTGCGCTGGAAGGCTAACGCTTTGGTGGCACGGATAAGATTGATATTTGACAGTAAATAATTTATAATTTATATAATAGAGTCTTGTGTCTCCTGAAAGAAAAAAACTGTATAAAACACAAAATTTGATATTTGGTATAATTCGTTTATGCCATTTTGTATTTTACTACTAAGACAAACATGAAAATGAAACATAATTCAGTCAATAATCAAGAAAAGTGCTATGGCACATAGTAAAATAGGATTCTGGGAGGCAATATGCTTTATAAAACCTGTTTTTCAGAAGGATACTCACAAAGACACTATTAGATGCAAAAAAGGGACAATTTCACTCCCTTCAGTTATAATTAAAAAACTCCTCTTTAGAAGCTGTTATTTGAAGATTTTTCTGACACATCTTGGCACCTAGTGGAATTAAACAAAGTAAGTTGCACCTGAATTACAGACTTTCAAAAAAAAAAAAAAATCTGAAAAAAAATCTAAAAGTGCCTATGTTTTTTTGTGTTTATTGTAATATTTAAAACATATATAATGTTATTTATGAAGAATTACCATCATATTCTGTAGTTCAAATGGTTTTCTATACAATGACACCATTTTTTTATTTCCTCCATTGTATGTGTGTAGGGTAAACATTTAAATTAGGGTAGGTCAAATTTAGGTAAAAAAAAACAAAAATATTTTTTTTTTTATTCCAAGCTTAAGGGGTTTTAACTGTTATTTTGCATTATTGACACTGTTTTCCTGATTAATTTTGTTCAGTTGCATTGACACAATTTGTTTTGTTTAAAGCGCTATATAAATAAAAGTTACTTGACTTAACTCTCGGGTTACACGCACCAGATCAACCCTTTGATCCAGAACCCATTCTCCCTCCAGCCCTCATTGTCAGCCCTATTCAACGGTAACTCACTGAACGCATCCGTGACGCCACCCAAACTGAGCCAGTTCCGCAGAGAGGCCAAGAAGGGAAGACATGCGTCCCATCCACCCAGCGAATATCCCTTCTGGGCTCAGTACAGGAAATCCCAGCAGACCCTCTCGCTCCTTAGGGCTCGGTACTGGTAGCCTGGTATGGCCGAGGGTGTCATCAAGTACATCCGCAGCTGCTCAGTCTGTGCCATGTAAAAATCCCCTTGCCACCTACCATCTGGCAAAGTGGTTCCCCTGCCTGTACCACAAAAACCCTAGTCACACATCGGAGTAGACTTTATCACAGATCCCCCTAACTCTGAAGGCCACAGGTGTGTTCATATTGTTGTGGACCGCTTCTCCTAAGCATGACAATTGATCTCTCAGAAAAGCCTGCCCACAGCACTCGAGACCGTGGAATCTATTTCACCATGTGTTCCGAAATTACAGTCTACACGAAGACATTGTCTCAGACCGGGGTCCTCAGTTCATCTTGCACGTATGGACTGCCTTTTTTCGGCTCCTATGAGTCACCATCAGCTTATCCTCCAGCTATCATCACCAGACAAATGGCCACACTGAGCACAAGATCCAAGAGCTCGGACGTTACCTTTGGTCATACTGCTCAGACGATCAGCATAACTGGAGCCACTTCCTCCCCTGGGCCGAGTATGCCCAGAATTGCCTCAGACAGTCCACCACCTTACCTCTTTTCAAAGCATCTGTTACCAGTCTTTACTCTTCCCATGGACAGAAGAGCCCTCTGAGGTTCCAGCTGTGGACTACTGGTTCTGGGTGAGCGAGTGGGCATGGGACTCAGCACACATCCACCTTCAGAGTGCTGTGCGGAGGCATAAGTTCTTTGCGGATGCCCGTCGATCAGACCCTCGTCAATTCCAGCCAGGCAGTCGGGTCTGGCTGTTGACCCGGGATCTCCACCTGCCCTGCAAAAAGCTGAGTCCCCGCTACATAGGTCCTTTCCAATCCAGAGGCAGGTCAACAATGTCACGTATCAGCTTCAACTCCCTACAAGGTACAGAATTCATCCCACATTCTATGTCTCGCTTCTAAAACCTGTCTTCCCTTCCACCACAGGATTCACAGAACCGGATGCACCTCCTCCCCCAGAGTGCTTAGAAGAGGTGGTGGTCTATCAGGTCTGTGATATTCTGGACTCACGGCGACGGGCGGCCAGCTCGAGTACCAGGTGGATTGGGAAGGATACGGAACGGAGGAAAGATCCTGGGTGGCCCGGGACCAAATCCTAGACCCCTTATTACTGGAGGAATTCTATCAAAACCACCTGAATCGTCCCACAGCCAGGGGCTGTGGTCGTCCCCGTGTTAGGACATCAGGAGCATGCATGCATATATATATATATATATATATATATATGGATAATAGAATTGTGTAACAAAAAAAAAACCTTGAAACATCCCCAGTCTTCCTTTTATGTTTTGTGTCAAACAAGATGGTGTAAAGAGTGCAAAATTTTAATACAAGACCAGGACCTTAATTACTGCTTTACAGACATGTTTATTTTGTCACTTTGTACAGTAAGCAGCTGGTTGTACAACAGTAACAACAATAATAATTTTTTTTTGTGTGTGTGGTAAAAGTAGCATAGATAAAAACTTACAAACAATATAATCTTTTTAATGGAATGAAACATAAATTTATACAAGTAAATACCATTTCAGAAATGCGCAGTCAAAACTCAGTAACATATTATTCTGTACCCACTTACTGATTTGTCCATCACTGTGTTAAATACTTCAGTTACTTACACATAAGGCATGACGTGTTGATTAATACAGTACCCACAACAAAGAACCCTAATTGCTTTATGTAATTAAAACGATTCAACGATTTTAGAGAGAGAGAGAGAGAGAGAGAGAGAGAGAGAGAGAGAGAGAGAGGGTGATTGATAGATAGATAGATAGATAGATAGATAGATAGATAGATAGATAGATAGATAGATAGATAGATAGATAGATAGATAGATAGATAGATAGATAGTATTTGATTAATTATAAATTATTGTAAAGTATAATATTTTTTACATTTATATAATTGATATTTCCATAATTGTTTTTATAGTTTACACACATTAACACACACATTCCATAGTATTTCCTACACAGTGCATTTTCTACCACCTTACCCTAAACATACCCCTTACACACAAACAAAAAGAAAAGAAAAGAAAAGAAAAGAAAAGAAAAGAAAAGAAAAGAAAAGAAAAGAAAAGAAAAGAAAAGAAAAGAAAAGAAAAGAAAAGAAAAATACACACAAGATCAAAATTTACTCATATTACTATCATTGTGTGGACATTTGGTTCCCATAATGTAGGGAGTACCAGGTACACACACATTTTCTGAGTATTTCAAACATCTATGTATATTAACATCAAAATGTTTTATTTTCTTTCTTTCTAACAGTGTAGACACCATATCGAATTTTATGTAGATGAAAATGAGGCTGTAAATATTTGCAATAGCACAATAGCCTGTACTATATAAAAGGTTCTAGATTGTATAGGTCATAATATTCAAAACTCACAACTTTCAATCAAGTTTTTATGTACTAAAAGTTTTGGTTACTGTTTACTATGTATACTGTATTTACTCTAACAATAACAGTAAATAATGCATAATTACATGCAACTAACCCTAAACCAAATCCTGATTCTAACTGCAACCCTATAGTAATATAGTACAGTAATATTATATTACTCAGTTCCTAATTGTATAATTACACTGTAAGAAGGACAACATAAAACAAATTGTACCCAATATTTATTTTGAAAAATATTTTCTAAGCTAAAAAAATAAAAATAATAATAACATTAGTTGCTATGTAACACAATTATTTTACAATTCTTAAAATTAAATATGGCGCTACCCTGACTAAGGTATACAGCCACATAAGCTGTCTAATATGTCTTTCTCCATTGCCCATGACATACACTGTATTAGTAAATATGTACACACATACAGATGAAGGGGGCTGTGTATGTGAGTGAACATGCCAGTGACATCAGCGGTAGGCATGTAAGCATACATTTGTCATTTATTAAGATACAGATATTTTGTTATTATTTTGTTAAGATTTACAAACTCAGCTTTTAAATATTGTGTTAAACAATGAGAATAACTTGGCATCTTCCTTGCAAAAAGTGACATGTTAAATACACCATCATTATTGTGCCACCCAGCCTGTGGCACACCTTATATAAATATGAACCTTTATAGATAAAACTTCAGCTGTAACCTTAAAATAGTTTTCCAGTGGAAATGGGGAAGGTTGAAGTGCAGTGTTTGGAGAGAACTACATGTCTCTCTCGCTTTTTTCGTTTCAACAAGAACAGCTGGTTATAGCACAGACAGCAATGTGCACCTGTTGTCCCGCATCAGAAGGTTATATTTCCTCTCTCTGGAGGAGTGCTCAGAGATATTGAAGACCCTGGCTTTCAGAGAGCCAAAGCTCTTAATGGAATGTAACAAGTCTGTCTAGTACGAGACGACCCTCTGACTCTCTTTAAGTATGTAATGCACATTTTACAAATTTTTAATATTTTATAAATCCAGAGTCTCTGTTTTTAAGTTGAGGCATTTTTTGATTAATTATGAATTAAGTATCCTCGCAGGTTTTAGCTTGAAAACTGAAACATGAAGACTGAGACTTAAAAACTGTCCCGAGGTAGTAATTCAGAGGTAGACTGTTTAGCCTTTCCAACTCTGTCTTAGATTTCTTGCACACATTTTCTTTGTTGTCCAGAAACATAAGTTAATTCAGTTTCAGTAGTTCTGACTCAGTCAATAAAAGTGTGAGCATATGTCAACAGAACATATTAAATACTGTGTATATATAGGCAAATGTTTTTGGTTCAAGGACTACAAAATCTAAAAACCATGTTTTGTCACAGACAAAAGTGGACTCAAACAGAAAGATCTCTAGTGCTTTAAAATGACGTACTGGGATTATGAACGTTAAGGTTTTTACATTGTTTTTGGTACCTGCAGTTAAACAGTCAGCACCCATTTCTGTTTCGCAAGCTGGTGAGGACTCTCGTTGTCTGGTGGTCTTCATGTTGACTTATGGCCAGATGTGGCTGCTATAGTTATATCACTTCTTATTCTTTGTGGAAGGTAGTTGAGAAGTTCTTCAGCACAGGATCTCCTGAAATGCACATCTAAACTCAGGACTCCTGCAGTAGATCAAGGGGTTGAAGGCGGAGTTGGCATAGCCGATCCAGTTCAATATCCTGAATGGCAACATGATGTTGTCCATCTTCCAAATGGCTGCCACCACGTTAAGCACAAAAAATGGGAGCCAGCAGAGGGTGAAGGTTCCCATGATCATTCCTAAAGTCTTCAGCGCTTTGTGGTCCTTCATGCAGAACTTGGTCTTCCGGTTCTTTACCACATTTCCCTCCTGGGTGCTGAAGCTCTGTGTGCGTATGTGCCCTTCAGTGCGGTCAATTTTCTGAAGCTGTCTACGGGCCTCCTGGAAGACCCGGCTGTACACAAACACCATGATGACCAGCGGGATGTAAAAGGAGATGATGGAGGAGGTCACGGCATAGGCGGCATTAGTGTTGAAGTCACAGCAGGTTGGGTTCTCCAAGCAGCTCAGTGCCTCAGGTTCATCTGACACCCACCACTGCATGTGGATGGGCAGGAAAGAAATGAGGGCTGCCACTGCCCACACCCCTAGGAGCACCCCACAGGCCTTCCGCTTCGTAAGCACTGACTGATAGCGCAAAGGCCACATAATTGCCACATACCGGTCCAGGGCAATCACGCACAATGTCTCGATGCTAGCGGTCACACACAATACATCTGTAGCCGTCCAAAACTCGCAAAAGAATTTTCCGAAGTGCCACTTGTTTAAGAGAATGTAGCATGCACCAAATGGCACTACCATGAGGCCCATAACCAGATCTGCGCAGGCCAAGGAGCTGATGAAGTAGTTGGTGACCGTCTGCAAACGCTGGAATTTTACAATAGCACTGATGACCACCACATTGCCGAAGACAATGCCTACAATCAGAATCACCATTAAGATGCTAATTAAGATCACCTCTCCTTCGCTGTACTCCAAGCCAGGCAAGGACACTGGAGAGGAATTGTTTAGCCATGCTGAAATATTCATGTGCAGGGAGGTGTTCTCCATGATCAGTGTATGCCGTCACTCCATGAGCTTTGTCCTGGGAAAGGAAAATCATCATAACATTTGGTGAGAGCAATATTAGCCTCAAAAGAAATACTCAAGTACAAGTGAACAGAAAGTACATACAATGTAAATCAGAAAGCAAAGTATGAGAATTATCATGATTATGATCGTGGATGTTATTTATTATCTTGAGAATGATAAAACAAACAAACAAACAAATAAAGAATAAAAACATAAAAAGGAACAAATTGTATGTTCAATCTACTTACTAAAATCAGGAAAGTGTTTTAGAGTCCTCCAACTTATTTCCACTCTTCATGGACTCCCATAAGATATCCAAAAAGGAAAAAAAAAAATAATCCTTTTGAACTGTGTTTCTCTCAGAAAGTGTTCTGCTCTCACACAGTGTTTTCACATCGTTTCACCTCTTAATCTTCCGGTCATTTAGTCTGAACAGTGTTTCTTTAACATGCTCACAGCACTCTCAGCTAAACACTTTGACTAAATGTGCTTTCAGTTGGACTCTTGTAGCAGCTAGTGATGACATCACAGTTCATCAGCAGCCAATTGGAGCACTGCTTCTTTACACTGCAGAGCACTCTGCTGTTGCAAATGAAAATGCTGCTATTTTTTACAAGCAAAGTCAGAATTTGATGTTACTTTCAGAATTCATTTTTTAAATTTAATTCAGAGCAATACACAATGGAAATTAAAAGTAAAAAGGCTTTGGCTTTACTATAATTTATTATGAATGTCTTTTATAACCAAACTTTAACAAAATGACACTTTGTAATTATGCTTAAGTGATCAAGAATATTTTAATTTACAAATAAGCTTTTCTTTGATTTCTCAGTCCTCAATTTATTTCCTTGCATGCTTCCCTCACATCCTGGGAAGGGTTGGATGCAAGGAAAGGAAACAAGAATATTCACACTTTCCTAAGCACTTGCCCTTGGGGGAATCCCTACTGCCATTATGAAGAGTGTTCCCCTTTGTAAAGTGGACAAGGGAAGTTTATTTGGACAGACCTTCGACAAATGTTCCCTCTAATTTTAGTTTTCTTGCTCAGCAAAACTTTTCGCTATTGGTCAGAAATGTAGGCCACCTGAGCAAAAACATTCTTTATACCAGACCTGTACAGCATACACACACTAAAAGTGTGCAACCTTTAACTTTTATATGCTATTTATATTTGATTTGTCCCTTAACATCCCTTGTCAAAAAGAAGTGTGCTTAATTGTATTAAAAGTTTACTTTTTGTGTACTTTAAATCTTAAAAGTATACTTTGTAAAAAGTGCACTTGCAGATAATATAATATAATTAAAATTAAAGGCCACTTAAGTCTACTTAAAAAAAAAAAAAAAAAAAAAAAAAATTGACAATATCTTAAAAATTTAAAAATGCACTTTATAATAATGTCTAATTATTTAATACTTATTTTGATATATTTATCAATATACTAAAGTACATGTAAAATAATTGATTTAATTTCAACTTAAGTGTGTTCTCCAAAAAAAATTAATTTGTTAATGTATTTAGTCTATAATATATACTATGTGCATAATGCACTTGAAATGTATTTTACTTCTAAACTTCAATACATTTTCTTATAAAGTATACTCCAATAAAACTTGTTGAAATTTTTATGACCAGCTCCTGCGCTATGAGATTAAATTTATGAGAGTTTTGTATTTGCATGTAATAGTACTGTACTTTACATCTGTGTACAGAATACTTTCAATATCATTATGTTGTTCTTAAGTCACTTAAACACACATTTAATTTCATTAATTGCATGCAAATCTTTAATATATCTTAACAAAATTTATTTGCATTCAAATACATTTAATTTTAATTAGACTAGGCTACACTGCACTGTAAAAAAAAAAAAAATACTTGTTTTTCAGATAGGTGACTGAGTCATGAATGAGTTTTACCATAGTCTTTGGTTTAACTACACAATGAATTAGAACAACTTGAACGTGTACAGAAATGGAAAGTTTGAAATAATAAAAATTAAACAAAAATGGTGTGTCATGATGGTGCACCACTTCAGCAGAGTTTGAAAAAAAAATTGCACTGTCAGCCATGTTTGTGTAATCGTGATGAGTGAGGGAACAAACAGGAAGAAAACAATAGAGTGCCACGTTTGGATGATTACAAATGAAACTTAAAGGGTTAGTTCACCCAAAAATGAAAATTAGCCCATAAATTACTCACCCTCATGTCATCCTAGGTGTATATGACTTTCTTCTTTCAGACGAATACAGTCGGAGTTATATTAAAAATTGTCTTTGCTCTTTCAAGCTGTTTCATGCCACTTAGCGGTTGTTGCATGCATCAGTTCAAAATAAATTAAATAAAAATCGCCAGTTCATTTAAAAAAAGTGTCTCACACAGCTCCGTGGGGTGAACAAAGGCCTTCTGTAGTGAATCAATGCATTTTTGTAAGAAAAAAATCCATATTCAAAACGTAATAATCACTTTAATGTAGCTTGCGCCAACAGTTGTACACATAAGCAATTCCGGAAGCATTTTTTGTTTTGCTCTCTCCCCTGCGCTTCCGCGTGCATCACTTCTGTGCGGCGCATGTGCAAAGCCGACCTCCATACGTCATCTGCCCGGACATGTTTCTGTGTGCAACAGTGAGCGCAAGCTACATTAAAGTGATGTGATTATTACATTTTGAATATGGATATTTTCTTAGAAAAACACATCGATTCACTACAGAAGGCCTTTGTTCACCCCACGGAGCCGTGTGAGACAGTTTTTTTTAATGGATTGGTGATTTTTATTTAACTTCTTTTGGACTGATGCATGCAACACCCACTGAGTGGCATGGAACAGCTTGAAAGATCAAAGACAATTTTTAATATAACTTCGACTGGATATTCTGTCCTAGATGCGTCTTCAATCTAAACAAAATCTTCAAAGGTGAGTAATTTATGGGCTAATTTAAATTTTTTGGGTGAACTAACCCTTTAATGTACTGCATAATGAATATAATTATATCTTGATATAAGCTTTCTTTATTCTTAATTTAGTCTTGCCATTCGTGCGGCTTTCACTGTAACACGGCAGTTCTTGCAATATGGACTTGGGAAGCGAATTAATCGTGTCCTATAATTTATGTATGACTGCACTATAATAATTACTTATATCGGAATGTGATCGCGTGTCTGGATCATAAATTTGGCTGCTGAAAATACAATATTTTATTTTAACTAAAAGTTACAATTGAATTTAACATAACTATATATATATACATATATATACAGTAATATATACATATATACATACATATATACATATACATATATACAGTGGGTATGGAAAGTATTCAGACCCCCTTACATTTTTCACTCTTTGTTATATTGCAGCCATTTGCTAAAATCATTTAAGTTCATTTTTTCCCTCATTAATGTACACACAGCACCCCATAGCACCCCCATATTGACAGAAAAACACAGAATTGTGGACATTTTTGCAGATTTATTAAAAAAGAAAAACTGAAATATCACATGGTCCTAAGTATTCAGACCCTTTGCTGTGACACTCATATATTTAAATCAGGTGCTGTCCATTTCTTCTGATCATCCTTGAGTTGGTTCTGCACCTTCATTTGAGTCCAGCTAAGTTTGATTATACTGATTGGACTTGATTAGGAAAGCCACACACCTGTCTAAATAAGACCTTACAGCTCACAGTGCATGTCAGCAAATGAGAATCATGAGGTCAAAGGAACTGCCTGAAGAGCTCAGAGACAGAATTGTGGCAAGGCACAGATCTGGCCAAGGTTAGAAAAAAAATTCTGCTGCACTTAAGGTTCCTAAGAGCACAGTGGCCTCCATAATCCTTAAATGGAAGATGTTTGGGACGACCAGAACCCTTCCTAGAGCTGGCCGTCCGGCCAAACTGAGCTATCGGGGGAGAAGAGCCTTGGTGACAGAGGTAAAGAAGAACCCAAAGATCATTGTGGCTGAGCTCCAGAGATGCAGTCGGGAGATGGGAGAAAGTTGTAGAATGTCAACCATCACTGCAGCCCTCCACCAGTTGGGGCTTTATGGCAGAGTGGCCCGATGGAAGCCTCTCCTCAGTGCAAGACACATGAAAGCCCGCATGGAGTTTGCTAAAAAAAACACCTTAAGGACTCTAAGATGGTGAGAAATAAGATTCTCTGGTCTGATGAGATCAAGATAGAACTTTTTGGCCTTAATTCTAAGTGGTATGTGTGGAGAAAACCAGGCATTGCTCATGACCTGTCCAATACAGTGCCAACAGTGAAGCATGGTGGTGGCAGCATCATCCTGTGGGGGTGTTTTTCAGCTGCAGGGACAGGACGACTGGTTGCAATCGAGGGAAAGATGAATGCGGCCAAGTACAGGGATATCCTGGATGAAAAACTCCTCCAGAGTGCTCAGGACCTCAGACTGGGCGAAGGTTCACCTTCCAACAAGACAATGACCCTAAGCACACAGCTAAAATAACGAAGGAGTGGCTTCACAACAACTCCGTGACTGTTCTTGAATGGCCCAGACAGAGCCCTGACTTAAACCCAATTGAGCATCTCTGGAGAGACCTGAAAATGGCTGTCCCACCAACGTTTACCATCCAACCTGACAGAACTGGAGAGGATCTGCAAGGAGGAATGACAGAGGATCCCCAAATCCAGGTGTGAAAAACTTGTTGCATCTTTCCCCAAAAGACTCATGGCTGTATTAGATCAAAAGGGTGCTTCTACTAAATACTGAGCAAAGGGTCTGAATACTTAGGACCATGTGATATTTCAGTTTTTCTTTTTAAATAAATCTGCAAAAATGTCAACAATTCTGTGTTTTTTCTGTCAATATGGGGTGCTGTGTGTACATTAATGAGGAAAAAAAATGAACTTAAATGATTTTAGCAAATGGCTGCAATATAACAAAGAGTAAAAATTTAAGGGGTCTGAATACTTTCCCTACCCACTGTATATATATATATATACATATATATATATATATATATATATATATATATATATATATATATATATATATATATATATATTGGCATTTGAAAAGTGAGATGTTCTGTTACTGCTTGTGTTTGTAATATGTAATATTTTTGTACTAGTCTGGAGTTATTCATTCATTTTGCAGGATCCAGGAACACAGACCAGTACTGAAGAGGTGATGTTAGAAGGTTTTTGTTGTTGTTGTTGTTGTTGTTGTTTTTTAATTAATTATTGCCCAGTCAGCTTACCCTGATGACACATTACAAGCTAAAAATGACATTATGTCTCTATCCCTATGGATTTTAAATTGAGTGCTCTCTTCTCACTTTCATTAAAAGACACATCCCCTTACTGCTTATTAGCTACAAGTGTGTTTTGGGGTCCGAAGCTGTGGTCAAAAGCGTTTTTCAAAAATCACTTAGTGCACCTTTAACTCACTTAGAAAGAGTCTGGAGAACAATGCAAAATAATTTTGTCCCTTACTTACAAAAGTAAAGAATCTCACCATTAGAGAAAACATCATTCTGTATGATTTAAAAGCCTGTTTCCTCATTGGGGACTTAAAAATGTCCACAAGGTCCAAATTTACTGGTATTACTATCCTTGTGGAGTCATTTGGTCCCCATAATGTATAGGATTACTAACACACACACACACACACACACACACTTAATACAAAAAAAGACCTTATTGTAAAACATTACCAAACTGAGTTACTTGTACCCCCCAGTTTCACAAAAAATGTTTAGGCCTAGCCCCAGACTAAAATGTAGCCTAATTCTGAGCTTTTTCAACTGAAAGAAACTTGCACTGACTGATCTTTAAAAATATTAGTGCCTTTGTTTTGTCTCGAGACGCACACCGGTAATGTTTTTTTTTTTCTTCTTCTTTTTATTTCAAAGGCAGGTTAATGAAAATTACTTAAATGTCCTAATTGAACTATGGTCTAATCCATGCTTAATCTAAGCCCTGTCTGGGAAACCAGGCCATAAGTTCTCAAACCTTTACTAGCACCAACATTAAACAGGACCGAAAGGTTTCTTTTAAAGTTTTACTCCAGCATTACTGAATGCAAGTTTGACTAAATAAATAGAACAAATGAACTTGCTGGGAAGTGCTGTTTGTCAGTGTCCCAGAACCTGTCCATCTGCAGTAAACTTCCAATTTTATGAAGCTGCACACAATCTCTCACAGTATGCGTGAACGGAAATGTTCAAAAGAGGCAGGTAAGTCAGAAAAAAAGGTAACGCTTTAGATTACAGCCTGCAACGTACTGTGCAAGTAAGCAGAATTTACAGCGTAACTTTTTTGTAATTTTAGTGTACCTATTCAGTACCTCAATGTAGGTATAGGGAAATAATATGCTAAGTTTGGAAAATAACGTGGTAATAACCTGTAAAATTACAAATGATTTCTACTGTAAGTAATTTGAAACTAAGGGGTACCTATCTAATATTTAATATTACGTGGTATATATGGCCTAACTGTCAGGGTTTTGCATTGTCACTCTGTTTTGTGTTTTGTTTCTTGTTTATGTCTTGTGTCAGCACATGTCCTTGTTAATTGTTTTCTCGGCCATGTGCTCCATTAGCCCCTCCTCGTTTCCTTTCTACCTCACCCTCTTGTTAGCTTTGTTAGTCTAATTGTGCTCACCTGTTCCTCATGTGTTTTCCTCCCTATTTATAGTGCCCCTTACCCTTTTGTGTTTGCTGGTTTGTGGTCATTTTCACCCCCTCTGTCACTGTCTTTGTTGCTGGCTGTGGATGTGGCTGAATATGTGTCCGTGTCTCCCTGTCTGGTTGGTCTTGTGCCCTTGTTTTGTCTAGTCCTTGTAGGTCCATGTTCTTGTCTTTCTCCTTAGGTTAGTAATCTGTTTGTTCTTGCTTTTGCTTTTACTTGTAATATTTATTTAGTTTTTTTTAGTCCTGATTCTTGGTTTTGTTTGATATTCTTTAAGTTGGTTAAATTGGTAATTATTTCTTATTTTGTTACTTTACCCTTTATTAGATCATTGGTTTATATTTTAGCTTGTCTTGGGTTTAATTTGTGTTTCTGTGGAGCTTTGTCCTGTCAGTTCCTAACCTGTTCCCGTGTGTCCTGCTCTGGTTCTACCTGCCTGGCACTTGGTCAGCTTCAGAGTCGGCGGTCACCAAATGTCTGAGCTCTGCTCTATGGTGCCTTGTATGGTCTTCTCCATCAGCCTGGTCTTGCCGCCCCCCTCTGTTGCCAATGTATTCTGCGAGTTGTTTTCTGAAGCTGACCTAGATTCCTTGACCCTAACAACAATCTTATATTTGCAAGCGATTTAGCAAAAACACACTGTGTAGGCTACTTTTTTGATTTCACCAAATTTGGGTTGATATCAGTAATAAGTAACCCGACACCTCTGGGTTAAGAATGTGGAGGATGTGAAAGCGCATGCAGCAATTTTCGTGAGTGGGCGGTTCTGTGTGCGATGAAATCAGTGTCTGCGGTGCTTAAGATGGGAACTTGTGGAAAATAGAAGAAAACTAACTGAAGCGCAGACAAGGGACAACTTTGAATCTGTCTGGATTGTGTTCATTTAAAACTGAGCAGTGAATGTGTTGAGCACGAACAGAAAACGTGAAAATGGCGCTTGAGACGAGTCTATGCATGTTTGTGGCACTCATGACAGGAATATGTGTTGAAAATAAAAGAAAACTAATCGAAGAGGAGAGAGATTTTTGAAAATGAGTGAATGTGTTCTTTTAAAACTGGAGGGTTTTGTCCGAGTATGTTCTCACAATATTAAGTAGTGACTTATGAGTGACTAGCTGAACTAGTCAAAATGGTTTTTGAGGACGTGGATCAAAACTGTAAAATCAAAGACGGTAAAATCCTGTCAGTTTGCTATAATACAGTTTAATCTTGACTTTCAATGTTTATTACTTTGTGTTTATTGGCGTGATGGTTTGGCCATAATTTAAAGGGGGGCTACAATGGTGTTTCATGTATTCAGAGTTGTTCACAGTGTTAAAGAGATGGATTCTCATTTTAAACATGGCCAAAGTTTTAAAAAATAATTTGGACAAATGATGGAGAATTTCTGTGCCGAAAATCTTACTTCCGGGTTGGTACAAGTGTTGGATGTTTTTTTTTTCGATTGTGGATTTAATGACGTAGACAATGGTGGAACTCCTTATATGAGCATTTCTCTCGGAAAAACGCGCCCACGCACACGTCGACCAGAGGAGAGCGAGACCGCGCTCATCAACGCGCTTCTTCGGGAAATCGTCGGCAGCGCTGCATAGGATTTGTTCAAGAATGTCTCCAAATAAGTGTGTTTTTGGATGTGAGGGAAAGTTTACCATGTTCAGCTTCCCAAAGAACCCAGCGTTACACAAACAGTGGATGCAGTTTGTTTTTCCGGGGCAGCAATGGAGTGTAGCAAATGTATTTGTGTGTTCTCGTCATTTCAGTGACAAATGTTTTATAAACAAGGCCTAGGTCGGCTGGATTTGCACATCATTTGCTATTAAAACATGGAGCGGTCCCAGTGATAAAAGACCCCATCCATGTAAGTACAACTGCATCAGATTTCTGTCTTTTGTTGGAAATCCGCATATAAGTGAATATATGTCAATGGAAACAACACGAAACATCAGTATTATAGCTCCGCCCACGACACGCCTCCAGGAGCTCGGCTTTTTCCTGAGAGAATCGGAGAGCTGTATTTATATTTCATAAATATGATTAAACTAAAGACTTTTTGGAGATATGAAGGATGCAGGAGAAGGGTCTGGCTGCAGACTTGCACTTGCATTCTCAGACTTGCACTCTCAGACACTTGTTACTTCCGCTAGTGACTTCACTTGCAGTCTTTTTTTTTTTTTTTATTTTGTTCTATTTATTAAAAACTTTTTGTTTGAATCTCTCAACATTTTACAACAGTAGCCAGGTGGTGAAGACAAGAAAAAAGAAACTAAATTACAAAGTCACTTGCAATCGCTACTTGCACTCTCCGCTACCTGTGACGTCACTTGCAATCAACCATAGACAGTAAAAGAAATGGACACAGCGACCCCGTTGGAAGTGAAGTCAATTAGAAGCACGCACTTCCTGGGGGTCGAGCGTACTGCGCAGACTCAAACTGAGCTTGATGACGTAAATGTCACATGAGCAACCTGTCTGACAATTGTAAGTCTTCTAATCGCTGCGCCAAGAGAAATCTGAATCACCCACCAAATCTTGCAGACGTTGTTGAATAATTTTGTACCGTGTCTTTTATGGACTCTCTATGGGCTTCTCCCTTGACTTCATGCCTCCACGTCCCCCCGATAGCCTCATAGACAGTTAAAAGATTGGCTGCGAGCTTCTCCTCCTGTCCATACGGTAATTTTCTCTACTGTGCGACAGAGAGTCGCAGGTTATGACGCAATCGTTAGCCTATACAAAAACTGCTTCTACGGGGCCATAACGTAAGATACAAGGTAATTAATCCTTCCATACATACATACAAACAAATTCATTAAACCAAACGCCTCAGATGTAAAGTTATTCGCTGTCAAAGTGACGCCAAAATGAACGGGAGTCAATGGAATGCTAACAGCAGGTGGGGGTCCGCTAGCCAATAGCGGCGCCCAGGGATGCTTCAATAAAATATGAAACCCTGCCCCCCTGCAATCAACACAAATCGTGCATGTTGCCAATGGAGACAAGACGCTATGGTGGTGATTAAACGATTAAAACTAATTTAGTACTATAACGTGCAGGGTCCTGCAAGAAAAAGACAAGACCAGCAAATCCGTGGCCACAGAACAGCAGATTATGAACGCAATGCAAAAAGTCTTTCGTTAGGCGTTTTCCTCCTGTAGAAAACAACAAACACTTAATATGGCATAATGTATTAAGATACATTAAATTCAATTAAAAGACCAAATTCGATATATAGTTATTATTTAATGTACTACAAGGCAAGCAGATGGCTATGAACACAATGCGCAGACTTTGTCCTCCCATACAGCAAAACGCTTAATGTGGCCTAATAACAGACTAAGATGTAAACAGAACGCAGTGCGTTAAATTGTACATTAAACGTTTTCCTCCTATAGAAAATCATATCATAAATAAAACACATAATGTAGCTTAATGGACAAAGACAGTGATATAAACGAGTTGTAGACAGTTTATTCTATATGGAAAAATGCTTAACGCGAAACTTTGCATGTTGCGTTTATTCTGAGCTCACCTGCTTGCCTGTACAAATTAGTTATGTATTTTAATAATGTAGAGAAGCATATTGAGTTTGGCCTTTCTCATCTTAGTTATGCCACATTTTGCGGTATGTGAGGAAAATACTTTATACATATTCATTATATTAATGAACTGTATATTTAATTTGATATTTTAATAGCATCTTAATACATTAAGCCATGTTAAGTGTTTATGTTTTCTACAGGAGGAAAACACTTAACGAAAGACTTTTTGCATTGCGTTCATATTCTGCTGTTCTGCCGCGGATTTGCGGGTCTTGTCTTTTTCTTGCAGGACCCTGTACGTTATAGTACTAAATTAGTTTTAATCGTTTAATCACCACCACAACGTCTTGTCTCCATTGGCAACATGCACGATTTGTGTTGATTGCAAGTGACGTCACAGGTAGCGGAGAGTGCAAGTAGCGATTGCAAGTGACATTGTAATTTAGTTTCTTTTCTCTTCTCCTCCACACCTCTACACTTATAAAAAATTTTCAGATACAAAAAAAAAAAAAAAAAAAAAACAAAAAAAAAAAAAAAAAAAAATACAACAAATGACGCCACTAGCGGAAGCGCAAGTGTCTGAGAGTGCAAGTCTGAGAATACAAGTCTGAGAATGCAAGTGCAAGTCTGCAGCCAGACCCTCTTGTGGGATGCAGTACTACTCTATAGGTACTCAAGATTAACATGAGATTAGGTGAAACTGTGTTTGTTATGTACCCTTTACCTTCGTCAGTGGATGAAAAACATGAACAAAATCTTAAATTCAAGCTTTTCAAAAGAATTTGGTTTAACTATGTGCTGTATAAATATGGAGTTGCTTTGCTTTTTTCTGAACTGGTGTAATAAATTTTAATATTTTATTATATGTTGCCTGTGTTGTTACCCTGTTACTACATGGAACAAGGCGGGAACAAGCACCACTTTAAAATACAGCCCGCAAATTTTGAATTTACCCTATAACTAACACAGCCCCACATGTCTATGTCACTATGTAGAAATATTTGCATAATGCTGCCCAAATGTTCACGCAAAGAAAGAAGGCATGGTTTCTGTAACCGCAGTTAGTGTTGATGCAGCCATGTCAGGGAGATGCTTTGTATATCTATGCTATAGACTGTTCAAGTGTGTGTGTGTGTGTGTGTGTGAGAGAGAGAGAGAGAGAGAGATTTTTTTTTTTTTACACTCCTTTATTAACAGTTTTTCTTACAATTTCATATCACTTTGTATTCTTTTCCTTCTATAAATATTAATTATTTACATAAAATAAATTACACAAGAAATATTAAAATTTCCTCCTCATCAACAACACACAAAAAATTTTCAATTCCCCACATTCCATTAAAACCCATTAAATTATTCGTCATTTTATAAAAAGCAAATTCTGCCCTGATTCTTGCAGTTATCAGAGCTTTAAAAGTCAATTCAGGATCCACTGAACATTCACCTTTTATTTTCCGCTTTCTTGTCAACCATATTGCTAGCTTTGCTTCACCCACTATAAAGTTTATCAAAGACATTGTTTTCTTCTTTGCAGCAACATATTTAAGACCAAATATAAAATTTGCTGGACTAAACACTTCTCCTAATTTTCTAAACCAGTCTTCCAAGGTCTGAAAATTTTTTCTTAATCTAAAACAATACAAAAACACATGATCTACTGTCTCCTCAGCATTGCAAAATACACATTCCTTTACCACATTGGGATCAAAATGTGCCACATGTTTATTTATGGCTATTGCCCAGTGAACAACTCTCCACTGGAGATCTGCAGTCCGTTTCTCTGTAGGAGGTTTATATAAAGACCTCCAAAATCCCTTAGGTGAAGATTCTGGCCCAAAAATATCTGTCCATTTTGACTCCTTTACTTTCTTTAGAGAGGAGTAATGGGTCACTTTCACACATGTTGCATAAATTGCTTTCTTTGATGTTTCTTCAAATGTTATTAGTTGTGGAGTTTTAAAATTAAGAATAGAGTCCTTTTCTGGTTCTTCTTCAATGGCTGCAGAAATTATAATTTTCATCATTGTCCTGTAAAGTCAGCTCATTTTCTTCTTGAAGCTGTCTTAATGTAGAAGGTAAGAACGAAAAAATTCTATTTAATATTATCTTCATGAACCTAACAGACCTGATGCCTGTCAGACAACACATCTCTTCAGGGCTTTTCCATTTGTTGCCATTTCTCAAATCTGATACTTTGATGCAACCAACTTTTGCCATTACAGACCTTAAACTCCTCAGACTTAGTTCTTTGACTTCAATCAGAGGGTTATTAAAAAGAGGTTCATGTCGTATCCAGCTTCCAAGATCTGAAGAAACTCTCTCCACTTTGAAAATCGATCTCCATGCTCTTAAAACTGACTGATAATAAGATGAGGTACCACTCAAATCAATGTCCATCAACCTTATTAAGAACAACTGTTTATCATATTTAAAAACATCCACATTTTGCAACAAGGCCCAAGCTGTGTCAGTCCACATAGATTGTCCAGAATACAATAGTCTTTGCACTGCTTGGATTCTGAAGGTCATAATTCGACTTTGTATATCCATTAATCCATGTCCACCTTCACTAACTGGTAAAAAGAGCACAGCAGCCTTTGTCCAGTGGTATCCAGAGCAAAAAAAATTAATTACATTTCTTTGAATTTCACCAATAACATTATTTGGTGGGTTCAGTACAATCATTTTATGCCAGATCATAGAGGCTACTAGATTATTAACAACCAGGGCCCTTCCCCTGTATGATAGTTTGGGTAACACCCACTTCCATTTGGACAGTTTTCCACACACTTTTTCTATCATACCCTCCCAGTTCTTTTCCTGATATCCTTCCTTCCCTAGATATACCCCTAAACATTTTAAGCCTTCTTTACCCCATTTAACTCCACCTGGGAGTACTGGAGGGGGTTCCTCTTGCCAATTCCCCATAATAAAACCTTCACTTTTACTCCAGTTGACCTTTGCAGATGAGGCCTTTTCATAAATATTTAAACTTTCTTTCAATGCTTCAACATCATTTTTATTTCTTATAAAAACAGTGATATCATCTGCATAAGCAGATACTTTTATAAGCATATTTTCAGAACCTTTAACTGCAAAACCTTTTAGATTTTTTCTCAACTGACAAAGTAGGGGTTCAATTGCTAAAGAAAAAAGTTGTCCTGACAAAGGACATCCCTGCCTTATTCCTCTTTTCATTAAAACTGGCTGACTAAGTCCACCTCCCACCTTTAACATAACAGATGCCCCATTATATAAAAGTTTTATTCTTGATAAAAAACAATCTCCAATTCCAAAAGCTTTGAGAGCATTGAACAAATAACAATGGTCAACTCTATCAAAAGCTTTTTCTTGGTCAACTGAGAATATACCTAAATTTACATTATCCATGTAAGCTAAATCAATTACATCTCTTCAAAGAAAAAGGTTATCCATTATAGTTCGATTTTGTATACAATAAGTCTGATTCCTTTCTATCAAAGACCCAAGGTGTTTTTTTAATCTATTTGAAACACACTTTGCAAGGATTTTATAATCTGTACATAACAATGCCACTGGTCTCCAATTTTTTAAAAGACCAAGATCACCTTTCTTAGGTAACAACAAAAGCACAGCCCTTTTACAACTAGTTGGTAATTCATTTTTTTTAAAAGATACTTTAAAAACCTCCAACATATCTTCTTTAATCACATGCCAAAAATACTTATAAAATTCTGCTGGGAGTCCGTCAATACAAGGGGCTTTAGCAACAGACATTTGTTGAACTGCTTCTGACAGTTCATTTATCATTATATCAGAGTCCAACTCCTTTTGTTGTTCAGTATTCAATTTAGGTAAATCTTTAAATAAAAAGTCCATACTTGAAACATCACACTTTTACTCTCCAAACAAATCCTTATAAAAATTCATTGCGATCATCCTCATTTCCTTTGGATCAGATGTCAAAGTTCCATTAGCACGTTTCAGATGTAACATCTGTTTCCTTTCCATCTCTTTCTTTTCCAGATTAAAAAAGAATGAACTAGGAGCATCCATGTCCTTTAATAAAGAAAATCGAGCTCTAATTAAAGCCCCTTTTGCATTTTCATGGAGAAGAGTTCCTAAAGATTTTTTTTTTTCCAACCTATTTGCATCTGTTAAATTATTGTTGACTACATTTACTTCCAGTTGTTCAATATCTCTCTCAAGTTCTCTAATTGTCTTTTTAATCAAACTATTAGTATGAGCAGTATAATCTTGGCAAAACATTCTTATTTGTGTTTTTCCCACCTCCCACCATTGTAGAATATTTTCATAATAATTTTTTCTTTCTTTCCATTTATTCCACAATAATACAAAATTCTCACAAAATTTTACATCATGCAATAACTTAACATTAAAATGCCAATAAGAACTAAAACTTTTAGATTTTTTTAAACTTAATTCAATTAAGCACAAATGGTGGTCTGTAAAACCATTTGGGGAAATAACAGATTTTTTAACACTATTATTCTTACTTCTACTAATATAAAACCTATCCAGCCTTGCTGAACTAATGTGATCACTAGCAACTTTTACCCATGTATACTGTCTTGTCATTGGATGATGTTCTCTCCACACATCAATTAAATCATAATCCCTAATAATATTTCTTAAAACAGTAGCTGAAGGTGGACAAGGTTCCTCTCCATTCCTATCTAGAGTGAAATCTAATGTACAGTTCCAATCACCACCTAAAACATAAATTGTACCCTTATCAAAATCTTTTAAACTTTCACTCACCTTCCTAAAGAACCTTATTCTCTCTGCACCATTATTTGGGGCATATATATTAATAAAAACAAAACTTAAACCCATTATCTCTACCTGAAGAGCTAAAGCCCTACCTTTTTCTATCTCAAATGTAGAAACAACCGTTATGTTTATATTTTTCCCAAAAAGGATTGCAATACCGCCACTTAAATTAGAGCCATGACTAAAGAAAAATATTTCCATCCCACCACATTCTCCAATCTATCTCATCTATCTGATCACTATGAGTTTCTTGGATAAAAAGCAATATTAATGTTTTTGGTTTGTATATATTTAGATAGAACTGCCCTTTTATTTTTTTCCCTCCCTCCATTTATATTAATGGTTCCTATTTTTAAGCTCTCCATATAAAGAGGGAAAAAAAGGAAGAAAGAAAACAGAAAACCACAAAGGAGAAACAATTTCAGATGGAAAAGAAAATTCACCCTTCGTGACATTAAACAGTCTTATTTAATCTTGTAGCCGGACATTTTCCTCTCCTTAAATTTGTTACGATTTTCTTCAGTCTAAACCTTTTCCTTCTACTAAGTTCCTCAAAACCTACTGATTTCTGCAATTTTATTACAGAAATTAAAAACTTGTTTACATCTGGAAAGAACTCTCTTACTTCAAACTTTCTGCCAAAAGTTTCATCCAGAAAATCATTAATTTCTTTTACAGTATACAACTGTTCATCACCACACTGAGAAGGAATGTCAGACATTTCAGACATATTATCATCCTCATCACCTTCCTCTATTCCATGATCAATTTCCTCTTCCTCTATCTGTGAGACAACAGAGTGAGCTTCACCTCGATGTCCTTCCATTTCAAAAGTACAGTTTACATTAGACCTTTCTTCTTCAACACTTCTTCCACTGTTTTCCTCAACTCCGTCACTTACTATAGGCCTGCTTTCACTTTCCTGCACAGCACCACAGTTTGAATCCTCGTTTTTTTTCGTATCAGCCTGATTTTTCCCTGATTTCCCTGCACTTCTTCTGTTGGTAAAACAACTTCAGTTTCATTTGCATTTTCATTTATTTCAATTTGCTTCTTATGTGGACAAACATTTTTCTTATGTCCGATATCCCCACACTCATAACATTTTAAACTGCCAGTATTCACATAAATCATGTAGGACTTTCCTTCATGCTGTACGCGAAAATAAATATCCAAAGACGATGATTCCAAAAACATAAAAACTTGGCGTCTAAATGACGGCACGTGTTTTAATGCTTGATTCTTACAACCTAGCGGAATCATTTTTATTCCGCTAGCAAGTTTCCCAAACCGGAGTAATTCTCGCTCAATTTCACAGTTAGGTGTGAACGGTGGCACATTCGAGATTGGGACTTTTGTTGAAAGCGAAACCAGCGGTGAAATGACACAGAAAACGCCACTTACCCACACTCCACTCTCAATCAGAAGCGACCCCAACCAAACCCACACTGCTCCTTCACGAAGATCACAATGGCCTTATTCATGCGCGAGGCAGAAACAATTTTATCAAATCCAATTTGTTCACCAACCGCAACGAGTACATCTTCCACTGATGCATTGGCTACAGGCACACACCTTACTCCGTGACGGAGTGAAAGAGAGGAATCCCACCCGCTCGGGTGAGCCTCCATTCTCACACCCCGCCACAAGACCAAACAAACAAAAAAATAAAATAAAAAAATAAATATTAACAATAAACAAAGAAACTAGCAAAGATAACACAAACAAAAACAAAAAAAAAGAAAAAAACTAAACAATTTCCCAAGAAAAAGAGGAAATCAGTTGCTCTTCTCCCCCGTGAAAAACTCACGCACCCCACATTCCTCGACAGTGTAAAGCGATCGAGAGAGAGGAGAGAGAGAGATTTTTTGATTTGGAATCACTTTATTTTATTAAAAGAATTACCATTAGTGGTAATTATAAACCACACATGCTAAAAAACCCAAAATAAAAATAAATAGGATATATATATATAAAAATTACACAACACAAAATATACTCAAACCAATAGATTTTCCAAAAGCACAAAACCATTTGTCCACAACCGAGCACAAGACATTTTTCGTAAACACCAAAATGTGCGAGGATTTCCTCCCACATTATTTGTGTGCTGTAAAAATTCAAAAATCAATCTTACAATCTGGCTTTTTTTGGAACATTCTCACAAAAATTGTATTTGCATCAGAGTCCAAAGACCCCTCTGTCTTATTTCTTCGGCTAAGTAAATGGCCCAATTTTTGCTTGTCCAAAGAGAAAGTTAAACCAATTGGCATTTCATTCTACCCTTTTGATTGTACCTGAAGCCAAAGCTGAAGTTGGTTTAGAAAAAAAACTTCTCCAAACAATTGGAACATTTGCTGTAACAGCTCAAATAAAAAAAAAGACAATCTATCACACTCCAAAAAGCAATGAAAGACTGTTTTCTCTGTTTCAAGCAAAAGGGACAGTTATCGTTAAACATTAGGGGTTAATAACAGAAACAAAAGCATTTACTAGCCAAACAGCCATGCAATACTTTCCCACTGTAAATCTCCAATCTTTTTTTTGTCAACGGTGGTTTTATTAAGATCGTTCTCCACACAGGTCTGATGTTCACTGTTAACCTTTAAATGAGCTCTCCAAGGAGTATCAGCTGACCATTGTAGTTGTGTTTTGTGTTCAAATAATTTTAATCAAGTATGTTATACACATTGTTTTGTGGTGGCCCTCCATAACATTCCAACTCATTAGTGAGAGTTCTCACTGAGCTTCAACAGATTGTCCAGTACAGTTTTGCAAAATCAGGAGGGAAAGTGACAAAAACAGGAAAAAGGGTCTTCAACATTTTGATTGACAAAAATCAGTACAGGGACTCTTTCATAAAGAGAGTTCAATTTTCTGTGAGTTCACAATTCATAGCCTTAAGCATCTGATTCAAAAGCCTGGTGGATCTAACTCTCACATGAGAAGCCAGACCATCAGAATCAGTTAAATTGGGTCCACATATGTTAACTACATGTCCCGCAGAGTCTACTACCCCAGAAGACCGGAAAAAGCTGTAGCACAGAATGTCCTGTTGTACGCTCACACATTGAAAGCGGGATCCATATATAATTGGCTCTTATCAGCCAGCCACGAAAAGGGAAGTGCAGTTTTCTGCTCTCTGTTTAATAAACAGCCCCCACACTGTGAATGGTCCAAGATAGATTTAGGGAGATTGCCTTATTTTCGAGGCATTTAAGTCCCATCAAAAACAAAGATCTCAGCGAGACCCAGATCTCCTCCTCGGCCCAGTATTGTCCGGAGCCAAAGGTCTCCAAAAATGTGGTGCAGGGTCCAGTAAGGAATCTTTGAATAAACTGGGTCGAAAGGCAGCCCCTCATACTTGCAGATGAATGTAAGACCCTTGTCCTCCATCTCCGTTGGACAGAAAAGAACACTTGGAGGGACCCAGTGCAGACGATCCCAGAAGAAGTCCCTGGCACATTCGAGATTGGGACTTTTGTTGAAAGCGAAACCAGCGGTGAAATGACACAGAAAACGCCACTTACCCACACTCCACTCTCAATCAGCCGACCAACCAAACACTGCTCCTTCACGAAGATCACAACGGCCTTATTCATGCGCGAGGCAGAAACAATTTTATCAAATCCAATTTGTTCACCAACCGCAACGAGTACATCTTCCACTGATGCATCGGCTACAGGCACACACCTTACTCCGTGACGGAGTGAAAGAGAGGAATCCCACCCGCTCGGGAGAGCCTCCATTCTCACACCCCGCCACAAGACCAAACAAACAAAAAAAAAAAAAAAAAAATTATTAACAATAAACAAAGAAACTAGCAAAGATAACACAAACAAAAACAAAAAAAAGAAAAAAACTAAACAATTTCCCAACAAAAGAGGAAATCAGTTGCTCTTCTCACCCGTGAAAAACTCACGCACCCCACATTCCCGACAGGCAAAGCGAGAGAGAGAGAGAGAGAGAGATTTTTTGATTTTGAATCACTTTATTTTATTAAAAGAATACCATTAGTGGTAATTATAAACCACACATGCTAAAAAACAAAAATAAAATAAATAAATATATATATATAAAAATACACAACACAAAATATACTCAAACCAATAGATTTCCAAAACATAAAACATTTTCCACAACCGAGCACGTAACCCCAAATGTGCAGGAATTCCTCCACATTATTTGTGATGCTGTAAAAATCAAAATCAATCTTCAATCTGGCTTTTAACATTCTCACAAAAAATTGTATTTGCATCAGAGTCCAAAGACCCCTCTGTCTTATTTCTTCGGCTAATGTTAAATGGCCATTTTTTGCTTGTCCAAAGAGAAAGTTAAACAATTGGCATTTCATTCTACCCTTTTGATTGTACCTGAAGCCAAAGATGAAGTCTTGTTTAGAAAAAACTTCTCCAAACAATTGGAACATTTGCTGTAACAGCTCAAATAAAAAAGACAATCTATCACACTCCAAAAAGCAATGAAAGACTGTTTCTCTGTTTAAGCAAAAGGGACAGTTATCGTTAACATTAGGGTTAATAACAGAAACAAAAGCATTTACAGCCAAACAGCCATGCAATACTTTCCACTGTAAATCTCCAATCTTTTTTGTCAACGGTGGTTTATAGATCGTTCTCCACACAGGTCTGATTTCACTGTTAACCTTTAAATGAGCTCTCCAAGGAGTATCAGCTCGACCATTTAGTTTGTTTTTGTTCAAAATTTTAACAAGTATGTTATACATTGTTTTACCCTCCATAACATCCAACTCATTAGTGAGAGTCTCACTGAGCTTCAACAGTTGTCCAGTACAGTTTTTAAAATCAGGAGAAAGTGACAAAACAGGAAAAGGGTCTTCAACATTTGATTGACAAAAATCATTACAGGGACTCTTTAATAAAGAGAGTTCAATTTCTGTGAGTTCACAATTCATAGCCTTAAGCATCTGATTCAAAAGCCTGGTGGATCTAACTCTCACATGAGAAGCCAGACCATCAGAATCAGTTAAAATTGTGTCCACATATGTTAACTACATGTCCCAGAGTCACTACCCCAGCAGAACGGAAAAGCTGTAGCACAGAATGTCCTGTTGTACGCTCAACATTAAAGCGGGATCCATATATAATTGGCTCTTTCAGCAGCCACGAAAGGGAAGTGCAGTTTTCTGCTCTCTGTTTAATAAACAGCCCCCACACTGTGAATAGTCCAAGATAGAATTTAGGGAGATTGCTTATTTTCGAGGCATTTAAGTCCATCAAACACAAAGACTCAGCGAGACCCAGATCTCCCTCCTCGGCCCAGTATTGTCCGAGCCAAAGGTCTCCAAACAAGGTGTGCAGGTCCAGTAAGGAATCTTTGAATAAACTGGAGTCGAAAGGCAGCCCCTCTACTTGCAAGATGAATAAGACCTTGTCCTCCATCTTCCTTTGACAGAAAAAGAACACTTTGAGGGACCCAGTGCAGACGATCCCAGAAGAAGTCTACAAGTACTGACTGTATTTTATTAAGCAGTTGTGTTGGAGGTTCCACACAAGTCAGACGGTGCCACAACATAGAGGCCACCAAGTTGTTTATGATTAAAGTCCGTCCTCTAAAGGACATGTGTGGCAAAAGCCATTTCCATTTTCTTAAGCGTCCTTAAACTTTCTCAAAAACATTTTCCCAATTTTTACACACAAATGAGTTATCACCAAGATAGACACCTAGGTATTTTAAACCATCTTTTTTTCCACACTAACCCACCAGGTAAGACAAGCTCTTTGCTCAGCTCATCACCCACGGCTAGTGCTTCACTTTTTCCCCAGTTAATTTTTGCTGACGACAAAACACCAAAGTCATTAATAGCTTTTTTAAGGGAATTAACATCATTTTGTTGATTAACAATGACAATGACATCATCAGCATATGCCGATAGTTTAAAACTTGACTCACAACCAGGAAAAATAACACCAGAAAGGGACTGTCTTAATTTATGCAAAAGAGGCTCTATAGCAATAGAGTACAGCATTCCAGAAAGTGAGCAACCTTGTCTGATCCCTCTTTGGACCTTAAAAGGAGCGCTTAAACCACAATATAAAACCTTGATCATGGCTATAAGATTAGAGTCGAAACCAAAGGCTTCGAGTGTTTGCCACAGATATTGGTGTTCGACTCTATCGAAAGCCTTTTCTTGGTCTATTGAAATCAGACCAATTTCATAGCCTAATGAACTGGAGAGGTCCAAAATATCCCGAATTAGGAAAATATTATCAGATATCAATCTGTTTGGGAATACAGTAGGTTTGATCAACATGAATAATATCTTCCATCACTTTTTTTAAGTCTCATGGCCAACACCTTAGACAAGAGTTTATAATCGGTGCAGAGCAGAGCCACGGGTCGCCAGTTCTTAATTTCTTGTAAGTCCCCTTTTTTAGGGAGGAGTGTAAGAATTCCTCTCCTGCAGCTGAGTGGTAAGTGTCCTTTGGTTAAACTGTCTCTAAGAACAACCAACAAGTCCTTGCCTATGATAGGCCAAAAAACTTTGTAAAAGTCCACAGGAAGGCCCATCGAGGCCTGGAGCCTTTCCATTTTCTAGGCTTTGTAGTGCAGTATGTAGCTCCTCAGCCGAGATCCTTGCCCTCAGCTCTGCGTTGGCTTCCTCAGTGACCTTAGGCAAGTTCTCGTAAAAGCACTGTGCCACCTCTGGATTTTCTTGATATTCTTTTTTAAACAGCTTTTCATAAAAAGTCACTGCGCACTTACGGATTTCTTCAGACTCCTTTAGCAGCTGTCCATTGCTGGACCGCAGAGAGTGTATAAGTCTTTTCTGTCCATTTTTGGCGTTCTAAGCCAAAAAAGAAATGGGAGGGTGCATCCATTTTAATCACGTTTTGAAAACGGGAACGTACAAGGGCACCTTTAGCAGAAAAACCCAACAGATTTGACAGAGCTGATTTTTTCTTTTTGAGAGCTTTAATATGTTCTCCATTTCCTGTGAAATCTGCCAAATCTTGCAGCATCACTATTTCATTCTCCAGGGCTTCCATTGATTTAGTCATATCCTTTGTGACATTTAGAGAATACTGTATACACAGCTGTTTAATCTGAATTTTTCCTATGTCCCACCATTGTTGTAAAGATGTATACTCAGACTTTGTCTTTGAATAATTGTTCCAGAAAAAATTAAAGGCCTCTTTAAAAACTTTATCAGAAAGTAATGTTACATTAAAGTGCCAATAAGCGCTCTTACATTTCACATCTTTGATGAAAATTGAGACTTGTACAAGAAAATGATCAGAAATTCCCACTGGATGTATTGAGCAACTTTTAAGAATATTAATTTGATGCTTGAAACAATAAAATCTATCAAGCCTAGCCATAGACAGGACATTATCTTTGACATGAGTCCAAGTATATTGACGCTGAGTAGGATGAAAAACTCTCCAAACATCACTCAGATCATGCATCTCAATTAAACTAGTTAAAACTCTCTTACTAGGTCCATGAGGTTCTTGATGGTTTCTATCTAAGGATGCATTGACCGTGCAATTAAAATCACCACCCAGAAAATGTAACCATCATTGTTACAGTTATTAATAGCAGTGTTAAGAGTGTTGAAAAAAATAGCTCTTTCTGTGCCTAAAGTTGGAGCATAAACATTGAAGAAAGTTATTTTAACATTTTCAAACACAGCTTGTATTTTTAACAAACGGCCTTCAATTATTTCATCAATATCACAAGAGATAGGTGTAAAGTCTCTAGAAAACAAGATGCCAACACCAACACTGTTACTACTCTTGTGACTGAGGAAAATTTCCCCATCCCATTCTTTTCTCCAAACAGCTTCATTGTCCTGTGTACTATGTGTTTCTTGCAAAAAGATTACATTTAGCCTCTTACTCTTGAACAGATTGAAAAGAGAAACTCTCTTAGCATCCTCCCTAGCACCATTAATGTTTAAAGAGCCCAGTTTGAAATCACACATTTTGAAAGTAAAGCTGCTTTTCAAATAACACTTGAAAATAAACAAAAAGGAAAATAATAAAAAAAAATCTCTTAAACATCATTCTCTTTAACCTCACTCAATTGTGCTCTTACTTTTACAAGCAATTTTTTTAGACGGTAAATTTCTTGATCAGTAAAAATGCATTGATCACTTTGTGCAGGGTTTTTCATAAGCAGTCTGACAGAATCAAGGAACAACTTTAGATCAGGGAAAAAATCCTCAACTTTAACAGATCTCATTCCTTTTGTGCTTTGTAAAAAGGAACGAATCTTAGAGAAAGGGTAAGCACAATCCATATCCACCTTCGTGTCACTACTTCCCTCATATTCACTTTCTTGCCTTTCCATCAAACCATCCTCAGACTGAGAGGAAGCACACATTAGATTTAGCTTTGACACTTTTGTTACTTGTTGCAAATTTTCTTTGTTTTCACGATTTTTCCTCTTAGTTGACATTTTGCCAACTTCCCTGTCAATCATAGCATCAATATCATTACACAACACAGATTCCACCACTCCGGTTGCGGTTTCACCCACATTTAAATCTGCATTCAAATCACTGCATGCTTTCTGTTCACTTTTTTTACTCACTGTGTTTTCCAACACTTCGTTCTCCTGACTGTTAACTTCATTTCCTTCTCGCTGCACAATTTGTACATTTCCTGGTGGATCTTTCGGTAGAACATCACTAGTTTCAGCACTAACAGACGCCTGTTCCGCTACATTAGCGGCTAACTGGCTATTGTTTGTTTTGTCCGGACACGAACGAATTAGGTGACCCACAGATCCGCACCCAAAAACACTTCATTGTTTCTGAAGTAACATGCACGGTGTATTCAAAATCATCCACTTTAAACTTGAAAATCAAGTTTAATTCCTCATTACTCTTTTTAGGGATCATTAGTACTTGTCTCCGAAAAGACTTTGAGATGTGGAGATTTGGAACTGATAGGGATCATTTTAATTGGAGACACTAGTTTTCCGTGCCTTCCTAGCTCCTTCTCTAACATCTCATTCTTCAGAAAAGGTGGTACATTGGAAATCATTATCTTTTTTGCGGGACTTTACTAGAGACAGAACAGGTGTAAAAGTACCTTGAATCACTACTCCACTCTCAAGCAACTGGTTAGCTTTGTCCACACTATCCAAAAAAAATCACAACAGCACTATTCATTCTTGCAGCAGATTTAATACTCTCAAACCCAACAATTTCACTCACCGCTATACTACATTCTTCAACTGAACTCCCTCCAGGTGGGGACAAACGAACAGCATGCCTGCGCGTCAGCTTGTGAAAGCTAAAAGTCTCACCCGAAGCCATGGGAGCTAGTATACATAACATAACATAGCTAGTAAGTAGACTTGTGAATTATAAATCATAGCAGAAACTCATTAACTTATTTCGCTAGATGCCCAGTTTTGTTGTTCAGAAATCTCCATCATGTAACCTTTAATAAAAGGATATGTACCTCATGGTTAAAAAAATACCTAGGCCTATAATAATATACCAATATAAAACTAGATAGTAAAGTTTGTAGACAAACTTTAAGATGGCTTGAAAAAGCCTAGATAGAAAGTTTGAAGTAGTTTTAAAAGCTTAAAGTTTGAGGGTTTTCAGTTTTAACTAATTTGAAATAGTTTTAAAGTTTTGAAGGCAATACAACCTACCAGAAAAATACATAGATAAATAGATAGATAAATACATAGATAAGAAATTGTAAACTAGCATGTTGCTAGCATGATTAGCACGTTACTATCATGTCGTTAGCGTGTTTCCAGCATGGTTAACATGTCACTAGCATGTTGATAGCATGACTAGCAAGTGACTAGCATGTCATTAGCATGATTAGCATGTTGTTAAAATGATTAGCTAGTTACTACCATTTTGTTAGCATGTTTCTATGCTAATCCAGCTAAAACCAGTTGATTCAGTAAAAAAAAAAAAAAAAAAAAAAATCACTGCTAAAACCAGCGTGACCTGCTAAAACAGTGGCCAAAACCACATTAAAACCAGCGTAGGAGACCAGCCAAAGCAAGCAATCAGCTTAGGATGGTGGTTTTAGCTGTATTTTCAGTAGGGAGTAGACAGCTTAAGTACACCATCAATGAAAGTCTATGGGATTTTAGGTGGTTTGATAGTCTGGTTTATGAAAACCGTAAGCCGGATCAGTTAGAAAAGATATAGCAACCTGAGTCAGACCAGTCTGAAGGTCTGACCCGAGTTTGGTGGTTGTAGCTTTAAAACTCTAGGAGGAGATACATTTTAAAATTTGGTCGAAGAAAAAGAAGAAGAAGAAGGAGAAGAAGAAAGTAAAGTTTGTAGGCAATCTTTAAGTTGGCTTGAAGTAGCCTAGACAGAAAGTTTGAAGTAGTTTTAAAAGCTTAAAGTTTGAGGGTTTTCAGTTTTAACTAATTTGAAGTAGTTTTACATTTTTGAAGGAATTAAAATGATCAGAAAAATAGATAGATAAATAAATAAGAAACAGTAAACTAGCATGTTGCTAGCATGATTAACAAGTGAAAGAAAAAGTGAACGTGACTTGACATACAGCCAAGTATGGTGACGCATACTCAGAATTCGTGCTCTGCATTTAACCCATCCAAAGTGCACACACACAGCAGTGAACACACACACACACCGTTAACACACACCCAGAGCAGTGGGCACCCATTGTCGTGGTATTCACTTGTTAAGTCTGACATCACATGTCACCGCTTCCGTGTTCAATCGCTCTATCAAATACCACAAGTAAACAACAAAAGGTGCTAATATACACTCACTTTGTGATATAATACTACCAAAAAATATATATAATCCTAACCTTTAACTCCACACCAAAATTCCAGATAGCCAGACAACAGTGATGCGCGGGTCAATGTATAAAGAACCCGCAACCGACCGACGTTTTCAACTAACCCATCCACAACTCGGACCACAAAAAAAGAAAAAGAAAATTTTGTACCCGACCCGCTTCCTGAACCGCATTTTTTTCAAGTATTAAATGCTCATCGTAGCGCAGGGGCGTAGAATTAGGGGGGGGGGGGACGCCAGGACGTGTCCCTACCATTGTCCAGCGACTGCCAAACTGTCCCTAGCAATAATTCTGAAAAAACAATTAAATACAGAGCTGCCAACTCTCACGCTTTCGCCGTGTGACACACGGTTTTGCCTGTTTTCACACGCACTCACGCCACACATCACATTTCTCACGCAAAAAAAAAAACAAAATCTAATCTTGAGGCGAGAATCGCTCATTCCTTTTCAAACTCCCCGACCATAGATGGCGCTAATAAGCGTCACTGAACCCTATGCGCTGCACCCTGAAGCATAAGCTGTGTCCCAAAGTTGAGTGTGCACACTTCGAAGGCCACGGACTTCGAAGACCAGACCTCCGAAGTGCACGAAGGGTCCTCCAAAGTGCGTGAGATGCTCCGCCTTCACAGGATTTCCTAATTCCGTCACCAGGTGTTTCCGATTAGCGCTCTGTCGCATAGCAAGGAGAGGACAGTCCTGCTAGGATAGGTGGAGCCAGAATTGCTCGTTTTTGTTTTTATGATTTACTCATAATGGAGGAGACAGTGATGAACCTCAGGCTTAGCCAAGACCGAGGCCAGGTAAAATACACTGGTTTGCTGCGATCTTCGTCGGATTACAACTTTAAATCCAGGTACTGGCTTGGAGCTTACTTGAATAATGTAATGATACATATAAAAAAACTACAAAATACAAGTTCGGTAAAATTGGCAAGATATTCACAGATTCGACTTTTCCCGATCAATAACTCGCGAGCAAAACGTTTTTGGTACACGAATTATGCCTCTTTTTACTCGTAGTGATGTAGTAAACGAGCTACAAGTGAGATTGCCTGAAAACAAGCTTTCCTCCGCTCTATACAAAATACGTTGATCTCAATGCGCTGGCGTCTGAGCGACAAGTCCGAAGGGACCGTCTGTAAAGTGCGAAACGCGAAAAAAGTTACTAATAAAATACTCAATAACTTCACAGTAACACACTGTAGTGTCACCAAATTCAGTTCACACATCACTGCTCTCCTGCTGGTTATACTACAATGTTGGTTTTAAAAAATAGTTGCTTTTGCACAATTTTTATGATTTTTTTTATTATGAAAAACAGTTAGTAACTTTACTGTAACACACTGTACATTTACCAAATTCAGTTCACACATCACTGCTCTCCTACTGGTTATACTACAACACTTATATTGAAAATAGTTGCTTTTGCACAATTTTTATGATTTTTTATTATGAAAAACAGTTAATAACTTTACTGTAACACACTGTACTTTCACCAAATTCAGTTCACACATCACTGGTCTCCTGCTGGTTATTCTACAACACTCATTTTGAAATTAATTGATGTTGCACATTTTGTATTATGAAAAATAGTTAATAACTTCACCGTTATAGAACATAATAGTTAATAACTTTAATGTAACACACTGTACATTCATCAAATTCAGTTCACACATCACTGCTCTCCTGCTGGTTATACTACAACTTTCATTTTAAAAGTAATTGCTTTGGCACATTTTTTATGATTTTTTATTATGAAAAATAGTTAATGAATTCACCATTATTGGATATAATAGTTAATAACTTTACTGTAACACACTGTACTTCCATCAAATTCAGTTCACACATCACTGCTCTCCTGGTGGTTATACTACAACTTTCATTTTGAAAGTAATTGCTTTGGCACATTTTTTAGAATTTTTATTATGAAAAATAGGTAATAAATTCATTATTGGACATAATAGTTAATAACTTTAATGTAACACACTGTACTTTCATCAAAATCAGATCACACATCACTGCTCTCCTGCTGGTTTTACTACAACACTCATATTGAAAAGAATTGCTTTGGCACATTTTTTATGATTTTTTTATGAAAAATAGTTAATAACTTTACTGTAACACACTGTACCTCCACCAAATTCAGTTCACAAATCACTGCTTTCCTGCTGGTTATACTACAACTTTCATTTTGAATGTAATTGCTTTGGCTCAATTGTTATGATTTTTTTATTAAGAAAAATTGCTAATAATTTTACTGTAACACACTGTACTTCAACCAAATTCAGTTCACACATCACTGCTCTCCTGCTGGTTATACTACAACTTTAATTTTGAAAGTAATTGCTTTTGCAAATGTTTTATGATTATTTTTTATTATTAAAAATAGTTAATAACTTCACCGTTAATGAACATAATAGTTAATAACTTTACTGTAACAGACTGTACTTTCACCAAATTCAGTTCACACATCACTGCTCTCCTACTGGTTATACTACAACACTCATATTGAAATTATTTTTTTTGTGAATTTTTTATGATTTTTTATTATGTAAAACAGTTAATAACTTTACTGTAACAGACTGTACTTTCACCAAATTCAGTTCACACATCACTTCTCTCCTGCTGGTTATACTACAATGTTGGTTTTAAAAATAGTTGCTTTTGCACAATTTTTATGTTTTTTTTTATTATGAAAACGTTAATAACTTTACTGTAACACACTGTACTTTCACCAAATTCAGTTAACACATCACTGCTCTCCTGCTGGTTATACTACAACACTCATTTTGAAATTAATTGCTTTTGCACATTTTTTAGGATTTTTTATTATAAAAAATAGTTAATAAAGTCACTGTTATTGAACATAATACTTAATAACTTTACTGTAGCAGACTGTACTTTTACCAAATTCAGTTCACACATCACTGCTCTCCTGCTGGTTATACTACAACTTTCATTTTGAAAGTAATTGCTTTGGCACATTTTTTTGAATTTTTATTATGAACAATAGTTAATTACTTCACCGTTATTGAACATAATAGTTAATAACTTTACTGTAACACACCGTACTTCCACCAAATTTAGTTTACTCATCACTGCTCACCTGCTGTTTATACTACAACTTTGATTTTAAAAGGAATTGTTTTGGCAGATTTTTGATGATTTTTTTATTATGAACAATAGTTAATAAATGTACTGTAACACACTGTACTTTCATCAAAATCAGTTCACCCATCACTACTCTCCTGCTGGTTTTACTACAACACTCATATTGAAAATAATTGCTTTGGCACGTTTTTTATGATTTTTTATTATGCAAAATAGTTAATAACTGTACTATAATGCACTGTTTTTTCACCAAATTCTGTTCACACATCACTGCTCACCTGCTGGTTAGACTACAACTTTCATTTTGCAAGTAATTGCTTTGGCATATTTTTTAGAATTTTTATTATGAAAAATTTTTAATAAATTCATCATTATTGGACATAATAGTTAATAACTTTAATGTAACACACCAAATTCTGTTCACACATCACTGCTCTCCTGCTGGTTATACTACAATTTTCATATATTGTAAATATAATTGCTTTTGCATATTTTTTTAATGATTGTTCAGTATGGAAAAATAGGTAATATCTTTGTAACTACATAACTTCATGATGTAATAAAATTATATATTTTATGGACTTTGGTTCCACACAATACAAACACGTAATCTCAACTTAGATACCTAATGCAGTTTACTTTTCAGTTAACTGTAGGATGTACAGTAAAAGCACAAAAAGAAAAATGAGAATTCTTAACATAAATTATGTTGTTACCCACCTAACATAGATACTCTCACAGTGTCATTAAGTTTGGACTTTGTTTTGTGTCTGCACCTTTCCCTATCTGTGTTAATTGCCATGGTCACTGATTTTTTGTCATTTCATTTAGCTGTAGTGCAACTAATCACCTAGCTTGGATTGCCTGTGTGTTGGATTAAAAAACTTTTAAAACATGCATCTTTGTATATTTAGCATATTGTGACTGTAGCTTTTACACAAAAATAATTTTCCTTCTCTGTTTTGTACATTTCTAAATTTCTCTTCCTTTGCAGTCCTGAGCAGATAATGATTGGAAGTGTAAATCGTTGTATTTGCTTCTATAATAAAATGAAAAACAACACAAATACATGTAGTGTAAGCTCAAACGGATTAAGTAAACCAATTTATCATGATTAAATTAAGTTGTGCCAACATCATAAAATAATTGTGTTGTATGACCTTCTTGTATTTATTTACATGGAACTATATAAGTACTACAATAACAGCACACTCTAGACATCCATTTGCACAGAACTGTACATCTCTCTCTCTATCTATGTGTGTGTGTGTGTTATCCAGTTATGTTTGAAGTACATATTTTATTGTATTAAATTTAATTTATTGCTTAAATTTTGTTCTTTTGTGTGTGATATTCCATTTTTCATTGCCTATGTCTCTACTTTTGCAACACTGGAAGCACCTGTCACCAAGACAAAATTCTTGTATGTGCATTGTAAACATTCTTGGGAATAATTAGAGGCAAAATTAAGTAGTTAAATTTGAAATTTATTTTTTGAGTCCATGGTTGCTTTTTAAGACACTGTTTTCATTTTTACCAAATATTTGTATTCATGCTTTTGTCTGTCAAGATGAGATACACACAACCAAGGTTTTTTGTTTTTTTTTCATTATTATTAAAATAATTTTATTAATTCATTTATTAATTCATTTATTCTTTTATGTATTTTTTTCTTTGTTTATTGTAATTGTATGCACTCAAATAAATTTTGAGAAAATATGTATTATTGTTTGGAGAGAAAGATACAGTCACTGACAAACTTTTCCAAAAAAAAAACAAAAAAACAATAAACTAAATAAAAAAAAAAAAACATTATAATTGGAATGCTGTTAGATGATGAAATAGGTCTATCTTAATCTTTTTATTAATGTAATGTCGATTCTGAGCAAACTATCTTTTTTATGTAAATATATGAGAATAAAACTTTATTTTTATGTTCAGGTGGATCTCAATAAATTAGAATGTCGTGCAAAAGTATAATTTATTTCAGTAATTCAACTCAAATTGTGGAACTCGTGCATTAAATAAATTCAATGTATACAGACTAAAGTAGTTTAAGTCTTTGGTTCTTTTAATTGTGATGATTTTGGCTCACATTTAACATCACATCTCAACAAATCAGAATACTTCATAAGACCAATAATAATAATAAAACATTTTTAGTGAATTGTTGGCCTTCTGGAAAGTATGTTCATTTACTGTACATGTACACAGTACTTGGTAGGCACTCATTTTGCTTTAATTACTGCCTTAATTCGGCGTGGCATGGAGGTGATCAGTTTGTGACACTGCTGAGGTGGTATGGAATCAGGTTTCTTTGACAGTGGCCTTCAGCTCATCTGCATTTTTTGGTCTCTTGTTTCTCATTTTCCTCTTGACAATACCCCATAGATTCTCTGTGGGGTTCAGGTCTGGTGAGTTTACTGGCAGTCAAGCACACCAACACCATGGTCATTTAACCAACTTTTGGTGCTTTTGGCAGTGTGGGCAGGTGCCAAATCCTGCTGGAAAATGAAATCAGCATCTTCAAAAAGCTGGTCAGCAGAAGGAAGCATGAAGTGCTCCAAAATTTCTTGGTAAACGGGCAGTGCAGTGACTTTGGTTTTCAAAAAACCACAATGGACCAACACCAGAAGATGACATTGTACCCAAAATCATCACAGACTGTGGAAACGTAACACTGGACTTCAAGCAACTTGGGCTATGAGCTTCTACACCCTTCCTCCAGACTCTAGGACTTTGGTTTCCAAATGAAATACAAAACATGCTCTTATCTAAAAAGAGAACTTTGGACCATTGGGCAACAGTCCCATTCTTCTTCTCCTTAGCCCAGGTAAGACACCTCTGATGTTGTCTGTGCTTCAGGAGTGGCTTAACAAGAGGAATACGACAACCGTATCCAAATTCCCTCATGATGCCTTGACCCCAGCCTCAGTCCATTCTAATGTGAAGTTCACTCAAATAATTTAAACTACACTCAAATACATTAATCAAAATTCCACGACAATCCCCATAATGCTTCTGCATCCCTCCATTGGTTATGCATCTTTTTCTTTCACACTTTTTCCTTCCACTCAACTTTCTGTTAACATGCTTGGATACAGCACTCTGTGAACAGCCAGCTTCTTTGGCAATGGATGTTTGTGGCTAACCCTCCTTGTGAAGGGTGTAAATGGTTGTCTTCTGGACAACTGTCAGATCAGCAGTCTTCCCCATGATTGTGTAGCCTAGTGAACCAAACCGAGAGACCATTTTGAAGGCTCAGGAAACCTTTGCAGGTGTTTTGAGTTGATAAGCTGATTGGCATGTCACCATATTTTAATTTGTTGAGAGAGAGAATTGGTGGGTTATTGTTAAATGTGAGCCAAAATCATCACAATTAAAAGGAACCAAAGACTTAAACTACTTAGTCTGTGTGCATTGATTTAATACACAAGTTTCACAGTTTGAGTTGAATTACTGAAAGAAATGAAACTTTTCCATGACATTCTAATTTACTGAGATGCACCTGTGTATTTAAAATAGACGTAACTGTAACTGTAGTAGTACCCAATCAGAAGCAACTTTCAGTTAATCTCTACCTGCATCATTGCAAACAAAGACGAAAGTTGCTTCTCTGATTGGCAGGTAAAGTGTGGTAGAAATGCAGTTGTGATTTAATCTGTTAAAACGATTTTAAGTAATTACAGTGTGTTACGGTAAAGTTCTTAACTATTTTTCATAAGAAAAAATCGTAAAAAATGTGCCAAAGCAATTACTTTCAAAATAATGTTATAGTATAACCAGCAGGAGAGCAGTGATGTGTGAACTTAATTTGGTGAAAGTACAGTGTGTTACAGTAAAGTTATTAACTAATGTTCATAATAAAAAAATCATAATAAATGTGCCAAAGCAATTAATTTCAAAATGAAAGTTGTAGTATAACCAGCAGGAGAGCAGTTATGTGTGAACTGAATTTGGTTAAAGTACAGTGTGCTACAGTAAAGTTATTAAGTATTACGTTCAATAACGGTGACTTTATTAACTATTTTTTATAATAAAAAATCCTAAAAAATGTGCAAAACCAATTAATTTCGAAATGAGTGTTGTAGTATAACCAGCAGGAGAGCAGTGATGTGTGAACTGAATTTGGTGGAAGTACAGTGTGTTACAGTAAAAATATTAACTATTTTTCAAAATAAAAAATCCTAAAAAAATGTGCAAAAACAATTAATTTCAAAATGAAAGTTGTAGTAAAACCAGCAGGACAGCAGTGATGTGTGAACTGAATTTGGTGAAAGTACAGTGTGTTACAGTAAAGTTATTAGCAATTTTTCTTAATAAAAATTCATAACAAATGAGCCAAAGCAATTACATTCAAAATGAAAGTTGTAGTATAACCAGCAGGAAAGCAGTGATTTGTGAACTGAATTTGGTGGAAGTACAGTGTGTTACATTAAAGTTATTAACTATTATGTTCAATAATGGTGATTTATTACCTATTTTTCATAATAAAAATTCAAAAAAATGTGCCAAAGCAATTACTTTCAAAATGAAAGTTGTAGTATAACCAGCAGGAGAGCAGTGATGTGTGAACTGAATTTGGTGAATGTACAGTGTGTTACAGTAAAGTTATTAACTATTATATTCAATAATGGTGATTTATTACCTATTTTTCATAATAAAAATTCTAAAAAATCTGCCAAAGCAATTACTTTCAAAATGAAAGTTGTAGTAAAACCAGCAGGAGAGCAGTGATGTGTGAACTGAATTTGGTGGAAGTACAGTGTGTTACATTAAAGTTATTAACTATTATGTCCAATAATGATGAATCTATTACCTATTTTTCATAATAAAAATTCTAAAAAATGTGCCAAAGCAAATACTTACAAAATGAAAGTTGTAGTATAACCAGCAGGACAGCAGTGATGTGTGAACTGAATTTGGTGTAAGTACAGTGTGTTACAGTAAAGTTATTGACTATTTTTTCATAATAAAAAATCATAAAAAATGTACCAAAGCAATTATTTTCAATATGAGTGTTGTAGTAAAACCAGCAGGAGAGCAGTGATATGTGATCTGATTTTGATGAAAGTACAGTGTGTTACATTAAAGTTATTAACTATTATGTCCAATAATGATGAATTTATTAACTATTGTTCATAATAAAAATTCAAAAAAATGTGCCAAAGCAATTACTTTCAAAATGAAAGTTGTAGTATAACCAGCAGGAGAGCAGTGATGTGTGAACTGAATTTGGTAAAAGTACAGTCTGCTACAGTAAAGTTATTAAGTATTATGTTCAATAACAGTGACTTTATTAACTATTTTTTATAATAAAAAATCCTAAAAAATGTGCAAAAGCAATTAATTTCAAAATGAGTGTTGTAGTATAACCAGCAGGAGAGCAGTGATGTGTTAACTGAATTTGGTGAAAGTACAGTGTGTTACAGTAAATTTATTAACAATTTTTCCTTAATTAGTATTCATAAAAAAATGTGTTAAAGGAATTATTTGCAAAATTAAAGTTGTAGTAAAACCAGCAGGAGAGCAGTGATATGTGAACTGAATTTGGTGAAAGTACAGTGTGTTACAGTAAAGTTATTAACTATTTTTCAAAATAAAAAATCATAACAAATGTGCCAAAGCAATTACATTCAAAATGAAAGTTGTAGTATAACCAGCAGAAGAGCCGTGTTGTGTGAAACTGAATTTGTTGAAAGTACAGTGTGTTACAGTAAAGTTATTAATGTTTTCATAATAAAAAAAAAAAACATAAAAATTGTGCAAAAGCAACTATTTTTAAAACCAACATTGTAGTATAACCAGCAGGAGAGAAGTGATGTGTGAAATGAATTTGGTGAAAGTACAGTCTGTTACAGTAAAGTTATTAACTATTTTTCAAAATAAAAAATCACAACAAATGTGCCAAAGCAATTACATTCAAAATGAAAGTTGTAGTATAACCAGCAGAAGAGCCGTGTTGTGTGAACTGAATTTGTTGAAAGTACAGTGTGTTACAGTAAAGTTATTAATGTTTTCATAATAAAAAAAAAAAAACATAAAAATTGTGCAAAAGCAACTATTTTTTAAAACCAACATTGTATTATAACCAGCAGTAGAGCAGTGATGTGTGAACTGAATTTGGTGAAAGTACAGTCTGTTACAGTAAAGTTATTAACTGTTTTTCATAATAAAAAATCATAAAAAATTCACAAAAAAAAAAAATTTCAATATGAGTGTTGTAGTATAACCAGTAGGAGAGCAGTGATGTGTGAACTGAATTTGGTGAAAGTACAGTCTGTTACAGTAAAGTTATTAACTATTATGTTCAATAACGGTGAAGTTATTAACTATTTTTAATAATAAAAAAAATAATCATAAAAACATTTGCAAAAAGCAATTACTTTCAAAATTAAAGTTGTAGTATAACCAGCAGGAGGAGCAGTGATGTGTGAAACTGAATTTGGTTGAAGTACAGTGTGTTACAGTAAAGTTATTAGCAATTTTTTCTTAATAAAAAACCATAATAAATGAGCCAAAGCAATTACATTCAAAATTAAAGTTGTAGTATAACCAGCAGGAGAGCAGTGATGTGTGAAATGAATTTGGTGGAAGTACCGTGTGTTACATTAAAGTTATTAACTATTATGTTCAATAATGGTGATTTATTACCTATTTTTCATAATAAAAATTCTAAAAAATCTGCCAAAGCAATTACTTTCAAAATGAAAGTTGTCGTATAACCAGCAGGAGAGCAGTTATGTGTGAACTGAATTTGATGGAAGTACAGTGTGTTACAGTAAAGTTATTAACTATTATATCCAATAATGGTGAATTCATTAACTTTTTTTCATAATAAAAATTCTAAAAAAATGTGCCAAAGCAATTACTTTCAAAATGAAACTTGTAGTATAACCAGCAGGAGAGCAGTGATGTGTGAACTGAATCTGGTGAAAGTACACTGTGTTACAGCAAAGGTTATTAAACTATTTTTCATAAAAAAATCATAAAAAATGTGCCAAAGCAATTCTTTTCAATATGAGTGTTGTAGTAAATAAAACCAGCAGGAGAGCAGTGATGATTGTGTGATCTAATTTTGATGAAAGTACAGTGTGTTACATTAAAGTTTATTAACTATTATGTCCAATAATGAATTTATTACCTATTTTTCATAATAAAAATTCTAAAAAATGTGCCAAAGCAATTACTTTCAAAATGAAAGTTGTAGTATAACCACCAGGAGAGCAGTGATGTGTGAACTGAATTTGATGGACAGTACAGTGTGTTACAGTAAAGTTATTAACTATATATCAATAATGGTGAATTCATTAACTATTTTTTCATAATAAAAATTCTAAAAAAAAGTGTGCCAAAGCAATTACTTTCAAAATGAAAGTTGTAGTATAACCAGCAGGAGGGCAGTGATGTGTGAATGAATTGATGACGGTACAGTGTGTTACATTAAAGTTATTAACTATTATGTTCAATAATGGTGATTTATTACCTTTATTTTTCATAATAAAAATTCTAAAAAATGTGCCAAAAGCAATTACTTTCAAAATGAAAGTTGTCGTATAACCAGCAGGAGAGAGTTATGTACGGTGTGAACGCTGAAATTTGATGGAAGTACAGTGTATTACAGTAAAGTTATTAACTATTATATCCAATAATGGTGAATTTCATTAACTTTTTTTTGCATAATAAAAATTCTAAAAAATGTGCCAAAGCAATTACTTTCAAAATGAAACTTGTAGTATAACCAGCAGGAGAGCAGTGATGTGTGAACTGAATCTGGTGAAAGTACACTGTGTTACAGCAAAGTTATTAACTATTTTTCATAAAAAAATGATAAAAAATGTGCCAAAGCAATTCTTTTCAATATGAGTGTTGTAGTAAAACCAGCAGGGAGAGCAGTGATGTGTGATCTGATTTTGATGAAAGGTACAGTGTGTTACATTAAAGTTATTAACTATTATGTCCAATAATGAATTTCTTACCTATTTTCATAATAAAAAATCTAAAAAATGTGCCAAAGCAATTACTTTCAAAATGAAAGTTGTAGTATAACCACCAGGAGAGCAGCTGATGTGTGAAAATGAATTTGATGGACAGTACAGTGTGTTACAGTAAAGTTATTAACTATTATATCCAAAATGGTGAATTAATTAACTATTTTTCATAATAAAAATTCTAAAAAAATGTGCCAAAGCAATTACTTTCAAAATGAAAGTTGTAGTATAACCCAGCAGGAGAGGAGCAGTGATGTGTGAACTGAATTTGATGAAAGGGTACAGTGTGTTACATTAAAGTTATTAAATATTATGTTCATAATGGTGATTTATTACCTATTTTTCATAATAAAAATTCTAAAAAAATGTGCCAAGCAATTGACTTTCAAAATGAAAAGTTGTCGTATAACCCGCAGCAGGGAGAGACAGTGAGTATGTGTGAACTGAATTTGAGGGAAGTACAGTGTGTTTGACAGTAAATCAGTTATTAACATTATATCCAATAATGGTGAATTCATTAACTTTTTTTCATAATAAAAATTCTAAAAAAAAATGTGCAAAGCAAAGCAATTACTTTCAAAATGAAAAGCTTGTAGTATAAAGCCAGCAGGCAGAGCAGTGAGGGTGTGTGAACTGAATCTGGTGAAAGTACACTGTGTTACAGCAAAGTTATGTAACTATTTTTCATAAAAAAAATCATTAAAAAATGTGCCAAAGCAATTATTTTCAATATGAGTGTTGTAGTAAAACCAGCAGGAGAGCAGTGATGTGTGATCTGAATTTGATGAAAGTACAGTGTGTTACATTAAAGTTATTAACTATTATGTCCAATAATGAATTTATTAACCATTTTTCATGTAATAAAAATTCTAAAAAATGTGCCAAAGCAATTACTTTTCAAAATGAAAGTTGTAGTATAACCCGCAGGAGAGCAGTGAGTGTGTGAACTGAATTTGATGGAAGTACAGTGTATTACAGTAAAGTTATTAACTATTATATCCAATAATGGTGAATTCATTAACTATTTTTCATAATAAAAATTCTAAAAAATGTGCCAAAGCAATTACTTTCAAAATGAAAGTTGTAGTATAACCAGCAGGAGAGCAGTGATGTGTGAACTGAATTTGATGAATGTACAGTGTGTTACATTAAAGTTATTAACTATTATGTTCAATAATGGTGATTTATTACCTATTTTTCATAATAAAAATTCTAAAAAATGTGCCAAAGCAATTACTTTCAAAATGAAAAAGTTGTCGTATAACCAGCAGGAGAGAGCAGTTATGTGTGAACTGAATTTGATGGAAGTACAGTGTGTTACAGTAAAGTTATTAACTATATATCCAATAATGGTGAAATTCATTAACTTTTTTTCATAATAAAAATTCTAAAAAAATGTGCCAAAGCAATTACTTTCAAAATGAGAACTTGTAGTATAACCAGCAGGAGAGCAGTGATGTGTGAACTGAATCTGGTGAAAGTACACTGTGTTACAGCAAAGTTATTAACTATTTTTCATAAAAAAATCATAAAAAATGTGCCAAAGCAATTCTTTTCAATATGAGTGTTGTAGTAAAACCAGCAGGAGAGCAGTGATATGTGATCTGATTTTGATGAAAGTACAGTGGTGTTACATTAAAGTTATTAACTATTACTTACCAACAATGAATTTATTACCTATTTTTCATAATACAAATTCTAAAAAATGTGCCAAAGCAATTACTTTCAAAATGAAAGTTGTAGTATAACCAGCAGGAGGAGCAGAGTGATGTGTGAACTGAATTTGATGGAAGTACAGTGGTGTTACAGTAAAGTATTAACTATTATATCCAATAATGGTGAATTCATGTAACTATTTTTCATAATAAAAATTCTAAAAAAATGTGCCAAAGCAATTACTTTCAAAAAATGAAAGTTGTGATAGTATAACCCAGCAGGAGAGCAGTGATGTGTGAACTGAATTTGATGAATGTACAGTGTGTTACATTAAAGTTATTAACTATTATGTCCAAAAATGGTGAATTTATTAACTATTTTTCATAATAAAAATTATAAAAAATGTGCCAAAGCAATTACTTTTAAAATGAAAGTTGTAGTATAAGCAGCAGGAGAGCAGTGATGTGTGAACTGAATTTGATGAATGTACAGTGTGTTACATTAAAGTTATTAACTATTATGTTCTATAACGATGAAGTTACTATAGATTTTCATAATACAAAATGTGCAACATCAATTAATTTCAAAATGAGTGTTGTAGAATAACCAGCAGGAGACCAGTGATGTGTGAACTGAATTTGGGTGAAAGTACAGTGTGTTACAGTTAAAGTATGAAACTGTTTTCATTATAAAAAAAATCATAAAAAATTGTGTAAAAAGCAACTATTTTCAATATAAGTGTTGTAGTATAACCAGTAGGAGAGCAGTGATATGTGAACTGAATTTGGTGAAAGTACAGTGTGTTACAGTAACGTATTAACGTTTTATAATAAAAAAAATCATAAAAAATTGTGCAAAAGCAACTATTTTTAAAACCAAGACATTGTAGTATAACCAGCAGGAGGAGCAGTGATGTGTGAACTGAATTTGGTGACACTACAGTGTTGTTACTGTGAAGGTATTGAGTATTTATTAGTAACTTTTTTCGCGTTTGGCGCCACTTTACAGACGGTCCCTTCGGAATTGTCGCTCAGACGCCAGCGCATTGCGATCAACGTATTTTGTATAGAGCGGAGGAAAGCTTGTTTTCAGGCAATCTCACTTGTAGCTCGTTACTACATCATACGAGTAAAAAGAGGCATAATTCGTGTACCAAAAAACGTTTTGCTCGCGAGTTATTGATCGGGGAAAAAGTCGAATCTGTGAATATCTTGCCAATTTTACCGAACTTGTATTTTGTAGTTTTTTTATATGTATCATTACATTATTCAAGTAAGCTCAAAGCCAGTACCTGGATTTAAAGTTGTAATCCGACGAAAGATCGCAGCAAACCAGTGTATGTTTACCTGGCCTCGGTCTTGGCTAAGCCTGAGGTTCATCACTGTCCCTCCATTCATGAGTAAATCATAAAAACAAAAACGACGCAATTTGGGCTCCACCATCCTTCCCCCCCTAGCAGGGACTGTCCTTCCTTGCTATGCGACAGAGCGCTAATCGGAAAGACAACATGGTGACGGAATTAGGAAATCCTGTGAAGGCGGAGCATCTCACGCACTTTGGAGGACCCCGTTTCGTGCACTTCGGAGCGTTCTGCGTCTTCGAAGTCCGTGGCCTTCGAACGAACGTGTGCCACACACTATCAACTTTGGGGACACAGCTATGCTTCAGGGTGCAGCGCCCATAGGGTTCAGTGAAGCTTATTAGCGCCATCTATATGGTCGGGAGTGTGTGGAAAAAGGAACGAGCGGATTCTCGCCTCAAGATTAGATTTTTTTTTTTTTTTTTTGCGTGAGAAATGTGATTTGTGGGCAGTGAAGTGCGTGTGTGAAACAGGCACAAAACGTGTTGTCAAAACGGCGGAAAAGAGTTGAGAGTTGGCAGCTCGAGCCATACCCTTTACGATACTTCTCAATAACTTCAGATATTGTGTTAGTATGC
>NC_056599.1:8925169-8926092 GCF_018340385.1 Cyprinus carpio | reverse complement strand
TAGTATAACCAGCAGGAGAGCAGTAATGTGTAAACTGAATTTGGTGAAAGTAAAGTGTGTTACAGTAAAGTAACTAACTATTTTTCATAATAAAAAATCATAACAAATGTGCCAAAGCAATTACATTCAAAATGAAAGTTGTAGTATAACCAGCAGAAGAGCAGTGTTGTGTGAACTGAATTTAGTGAAAGTACGGTGTGTTACAGTAAAGTTATTAACGTTTTCATCAAAAAAAAAAAAACATAAAAATTGTGCAAAAGCAACTATTTTTAAAACCAACATTGTAGTATAACCAGCAGGAGAGAAGTGATGTGTGAACTGAATTTGGTGAAAGTACTGTACAGTCTGTTACCTATAAAGTTATTAAATGTTTTTCATAATAAAAAATCATAAAAAATTCACAAAAAAAAAAATAATTTCAATATGAGTGTTGTAGTATAACCAGTAGGAGAGCAGTGATGTGTGGACTGAATTTGTTGAAATTACAGTCTGTTACAGTAAAGTAATTAACTATTATGTTCAATAACGGTGAAGTTATTAACTATTTTTAATAATAAAAAATAATCATAAAACATTTGCAAAAGCAATTACTTTCAAAATTAAAGTTATAGTATAACCAGCAGGAGAGCAGTGATGTGTGAACTGAATTTGGTTGAAGTACAGTGTGTTACAGTAAAGTTATTAGCAATTTTTCTTAATAAAAAATCATAACAATTGAGCCAAAGCAATTACATTCAAAATGAAAGTTGTAGTATAACCAGCAGGAAAGCAGTGATTTGTGAACTGAATTTGGTGGAAGTACAGTGTGTTACATTAAAGTTATTAACTATTATGATCAATAATGGTGATTCTTTACCTGTTTTTCATAATAAAAATTCTAAAAAATGTGCCAAAGCAATTACTTTCAAAATGAAAGTTGTAGT
>NC_056599.1:8924858-8925135 GCF_018340385.1 Cyprinus carpio | reverse complement strand
GGAAGTACAGTGTATTACAGTAAAGTTATTAACTATTATATCCAATAATGGTGAATTCATTAATTATTTTTCATAATAAAAATTCTAAAAAATGTGACAAAGCAATTACTTTCAAAATGAAAGTTGTAGTATAACCAACAGGAGAGCAGTGATGTGTGAACTGAATTTGGTGAAAGTACAGTGTGTTACAGTAAAGTTATTAAATATTTTTCATAAAAAATCATAAAAAATGTGCCAAAGCAATTCTTTTCAATATGAGTGTTGTAGTAAAACCAGC
>NC_056599.1:8924521-8924651 GCF_018340385.1 Cyprinus carpio | reverse complement strand
TTAACTGAATTTGGTGAGAGTACAGTGTGTTACAGTAAAGTTATTAACTTTTTTTCATAAAAAATCATAAAAAATGTGCCAAAGCAATTACTTTTAAAATGAAAGTTGTAGTATAACCAGCAGGAGAGCA
>NC_056599.1:8920809-8924303 GCF_018340385.1 Cyprinus carpio | reverse complement strand
TATAAAAAAAATCATAAAAATTGTGCAAAAGCAACTATTTTCAATATAAGTGTTGTAGTATAATCAGTAGGAGAGCAGTGATGTGTGAACTGAATTTGGTGAAAATCATAAAAATTGTGCAAAAGCAACTATTTTTAAAACCAACATTGTAGTATAACCAGCAGGAGAGCAGTGATGTGTGAACTGAATTTGGTGACACTACAGTGTGTTACTGTGAAGTTATTGAGTATTTTATTAGTAACCTTTTTCGCGTTTCGCACTTTGCAGACGGTCCCTTCGGACTTGTCGCTCAGACGCCAGCGCATTGAGATCAACATATTTTGTACAGAGCGGAGGAAAGCTTGTTTTCAGGCAATCTCACTTGTAGCTCGTTTACTACATCACTACGAGTAAAAAGAGGCATAATTCGTGTACCAAAAACGTTTTGCTCGCGAGTTATTGATCCGGAAAAGTCGAATCTGTGAATATCTTGCCATTTTTTTCCGAACTGTCATAGTTCATATGAACGAGAGCACTAGATGTAGTGATGCATTATTTTTATGCTGTAGTTGTTCATAAATTACAATGAACATGAACTGCATGTTTGAGCACAATCAGAAAGAACTCAACACCTGAAAACTATGCAAAAACAAAATGTAAACAGATTATCTCTGGTGGAAAAATAGTATTTTCAATTCACACATTCACAATAGAACAGAAGAAAGGATTTCTGTCTCATGTGCTCATTATATCTAAAATACTCTTTTGCCAAATCCCGTACACACTTCTGCATTTCGTAATTCAGTGATTTTTAGTCAGTTTGTTTTGTGCAAAGATAATTCCTATGTAAAGATTGTTTGATTTTTGTTTTCTATAACCTTAACAAAAGTGTGAAACATCATAGTCCCCAAATGTGTTGAGATGTGCATTACATCTAAAAATATGACAGAAGTGGAGAAACAAAGATGTTTAGCACATGCACACATTGTAGATGCTTACATACACCAGAGATGTTGTTTTATTTGAGTCAAAGAAGATGACGATAGGAACTGATGCTCTCTATCCCATGTAAGGATTAGCATGAACTTGCAGAGGAGTCTTAAAAAAGAAGAAGCAAAGGAGGATCAGTTGCCAACCTGAGAGTAAAGCTCATTAATACACAAAAACCAGTATTCAACAGCTGACTGTCCCAAACTAATGTCTAAAAAATTATTTATTTATTGTTTGTGTGATATTTATTCCAAATATAAAAGGAGTGAGGAGAAAAGTAAAAAAAAAAAAAAAAAAATCAAACAGCAGGTTTAAAAACAACACCAAGCTGTTTAAATAAATGATTAGAGAAAATATTACACACAGAAATACTGTTTTAAAAAGAAAACGAACAACACCAAGCTGTCTAAATAAATGATTAGAGAAAATATTCCACACAGAACTACTGTTTTTAATAAACTGTTTCATTTCAACCAATTTATTTTAAAAGTGCTGTTTGTACTGTTGAGAATGACATGAAAATTAAGAGAAGCACAATATGATCTTTTTTGTGCTTATGTAGGAAAAGTCACAAAGTCTGATGAAAAACAAACTTTTCTTCAAATAGTGAATAAAATGACACAAACAGCGAGTAAAAGTTGCAGCATTTCTAAACACTGAAGCTGTCAGTCAGTTCAGCACAAAACTCACTGTGTGTGAAAAACTCCCGTTTTAATCAATTCATCTGTCAAAACTGCACAATCCAGCTTTTATTTACACTGTGTTTCTGCTTTGTTTGTTGTAATGAGAGCATTTGTGGATTGTTAGCAACAGACAGACACAGAAGCTAACTGTAATATAGAATTAAATAGAATAACAATGTGTAGAAAATGTAAGAGAGATCATGGAAAGGATTTTTTAAGTAACATGGAAATTTCACACATTGTAGATTTGGCTTTATATCTTTTGATACATTTAAGTGCTGCACTTGACAATCATATCTCATTTAAACATTCTCTGGAATCATTATGAATTGAGTTTTAATACAAATATTATTAAACTGAAGAGCCAGACAGACTCATTCTGAGCTTCTTTCCTCCTCTGTTCCAGCTTTACAGTTAAACACAATGATCATCTTGCTTGATAACGAAGCAACATTACTCATCATATCAAGTTTCTAACACACATTATTCATTATTTCATTGTAAAGTGCTGAATCCTCGTTCACCTTAATGGTCCCACCACCACACACCTCTCTGGCATTTTATTTCTCCTTGTTAAAAAAGTTCTGGAGGCTGAGGTTCCTCTTCAGCCCCTGTTTTGATGGATCCTCTCATAGAACACATTTCATCTTTACAATACATTTTTACTCACAAATAATAGTCATCAGCCCAACCCCACTGTAGGTTGAAACAGCTCCTTTCATGAAGGATAATCAGAGTTCAGTGGAATGCTCCTCCTCAAGGGGGGAAAAACCCAATTTTAATCACGTTTTTGTTCTTGTTTTTATTTTGGTAAAAAGATTTCATTGTGGATCTGTAATCAATTCATCTACGTGACTATGTACTATTGGTAGGTTTTGAAAAACAGAAGATAAAGGAGTAATCAGAGTTTTCAGTCATAATAAATTATACAACCTTAAATTATCATAAATTTCATTTACAAACATGAAAATCCATTCTGTTTGTGTCTCTATAGTCGATATACATAAAGAAACACACACTAACAGGTGACACCAAATTTAATTTACTGCACAAGGAAAAAAACACCAATGTAAGGGGGGGGGACCACACAACTCGTTCCCAAGTGAAATTGTTTGCACGAGTTACAAAAGCGGTGTGTCCCTCTATTTTACACATGTTGTGTGGGTCTCATAAATAAGTGGAAATTATTGCACAGCTAGCTGGAATACTGGATTCTGATTGGTCATCGTGACCATTCTGAGGTTGTGTTATTCATTTAGGTGTTGTTCCTTTTAGCATCGCAGAAATAACAGCACAGCATACTTATTTTAGTCGGTCTGGCGTTTCTTTGACTCTCTCCGTATCACAGCACGCGCTCTCACTCGTTCATTCACACGAACTGCTATAGCTGTGCCTCATTTACTGAACTTATTTACGCTCAACCAAACCGCAGGAGATTCCTGTTAATAGTAGAACTTGAGGAGACCATTGTGCAAAGTGTGTCTTGTTTTAAGTTGCTTGTTAACTGACCGAAGTGTTTAGTCTTGAATCTAAATTGTGTCAATGTCTTCACTTCTGTGTCAAAAAGCTATAATAAGTGTGATATGCACATGCAGCCGATTTATCACGAAATCTCTTCGAGGAGGCACAATCCTGATCACCCTGTCGGGTTTATTCTGTATAACAAGCGGCTGAGGTACATATCTCTGACCAGAAAGTAAGTGAGAATGTGATTGTTGCTTGCAAAGTAAACACACACAAGAGTTAAACAAAGTGATTTTCATCATTTTGATTCNCTCTCTCAGATTAATCTCTTTTAGAAACTGCAGAGCTTTTGTGTTTGTCAAAGACTGAGTTAGAAAC
>NC_056599.1:8920430-8920628 GCF_018340385.1 Cyprinus carpio | reverse complement strand
CGAATTGTGTGAATTTATTGATTTTATTTGATAAATTAATAAGAAAAACTATTGATTTTACCATTTCCTCATTCATTTCAATGAGGGTCTCCAGAGAGTGACTTTTTTTTCACACTAACACACAACCAGATATCCATCCAATTTAATTTTCTATTTGTAGAGCTACCAAGTGTTGACAACCGTACAAAGTCTCATGAC